>NC_083724.1:103565344-103868374 GCF_028564815.1 Eubalaena glacialis | reverse complement strand
TGACTCTCTATTAAGCACTTTTTGGCATTTGCTTCTCTTCCTTCTGCTTCATTCCTCTTTCATACTCACAGCCCCGTGATTTTTACCTCCCTTCACCTTTAATAGTGACAGTCTTGTCCACAGTATGTGTGTACCATAGTTTTGTCAGCAATTCCACTATAGATGGACATTCAGATGGTTTCCTGCGTTTTGCTATAATAAAAATGCACAAGAATATCTTTAGACATATATTTCTGTGTATTGGGTGTTTTTTTTTTGTAAAATGTATTGTTAAAAGTGGGATTTCTACATCACAGAGTTAACAGATACTGCCAGATTGCTTCCCATAGAAGTTGTAGCAATTCACATTCCCATTAGTAAAATTACAAGGTGCCAGTTTCTCCAAGCCTTTACACATCTTGGATCCTATCAGTTTTTGTTTTTTGTTTTTCTAAATTGCTACAATTTGCTAGGAAACTTGATATTTTTGTTTTAATTTAAATTTTCCTGATACTAGTGAAATTGAGCATTTTAATCTTTTCTCACATTTTGCACTTTACTTAGCCTATTCATACCCTTTGACATTTTTTCATCTGGATCTTTGTTTTTTCCCTTTCTGTAGAAATTCTTTGTATAGGAGCGATATTAAACTTTGTCCACATATATTACAATTTTTTTACCCTGTGTAAAAAGAGTCATTTATTTGACTCTTCCCAATATTCTTTGCCATATAGAAGTGTTTAATGTATACATTAAATCCCAGACTTTTTCAGGAAACAAGTTCTGCCTTGTTCTTCATGGGAAGTTGACCCCACTCAGCTCCAAAGTCACTCTAACTTGTCTAATCTTTCTCCAAAGTTTGGTTCAAAAGTGGGCATGTGGCCCAATTCTGGTCAAAAGGATGGGAGGAGAGTTGTGCTGTCTTTGGGGAAAGGTCTGTCTCGCTCATCTGGGTCAGCATCCTGACAAGTTACCATCTCTCTTCTTCATCTGCAAGTGGCCATGAGTGGGAAGAGGCCAGGGCTTGCTACAGCATCTGACCACCTGTAGGGGGGAGCCAATGAGGAGGGCAGAGCCAAGAGACTCAGGGAAGTTCTGAAGGCTGCACATCTCTAAGCTCATCTTGCTCTGCATCTTGCTTGTCTAAATACTGTTTAACAGTCTTGCATTATGTTGTATTAAATTCATTTCCATTTATTTTCTAGCTTTTATTTTTATTATAAATGGGGTAGTTTTCTATTTAGTTTCTAGTGATTAACGTTATTTTTTAAGCTGCTGGTTTTTATTTATGTGCAAAATCATATTTTTAATTCAATAGACTTTTAAAATTTGATCTGTTGTAATTTCCAAGCCTGCAATTCTATCACCTACAAATAAAGATAATGTTGATCCTTCTGTTCTAACATTAGTATGATTTATTTCCTCTTTCTTAATTTATTACATTAGCTAGACCTTCCAAAATCATGTCCTTTAATAGTGATGATAGAGGGCATTGCAGTAATGTTCCACATTTTACTTGCTTAATATTTCACAATTTGACATGTAGATTTCCGGTAAGTTGCCTTCATTATGTTACAGCAGCTTAGTCCTAGTCCTATTTTGTTTACAGCTTACGTTACCAATAGCTAAAAATTACTCAAATGATATTTTAAATCTGTAGCTATAATTATATGGCTCTTTAATGTGTTTATGTAATGAGTTTGCTAAGCACGTTGAGTCATTTTTACATTCCTGGAATAAATTCTACCTGGTCAAGCAAGATCTGTATTCTAATTCACTGCTAAATTTGATTTGCTAATATTTTAGAGTACTTTGGGTTTTGCATCTATATTTACTAATTGAATTGATCCATTGTTTTCCCTCTTCATTCTCTGTAGAAATTCTTTGTATAGGAGCGATATTAAACTTTGTCCACATATATTACAATATCTCTCCATCTATTTGTATCATCTTTAATTTTTTCATGAGTGACTTATAGTGTTCTGCATACAGGTCTTTTGTCTCCTTAGGTAAGTTTATTCCTAGGTATTTTATTCTCTTTGTTGCAATGGTAAATGGGAGTGTTTCCTTAATTTCTCTTTCAGATTTTTCATCATTAGTGTATCATTAGTGTATAGGAATGCAAGAGATTTCTTTAGGATCCTCTATGTATAGTATTATGTCATCTGCAAACAGTGACAGCTTTACTTCTTCTTTTCCGATTTGGATTCCTTTTATTTCTTTTTCTTCTCTGATTGCTGTAGCTAAAACTTCCAAAACTATGTTGTATAATAGTGGTGAGAGTGGGCAACCGTGTCTTGTTCCTGATCTTAGTGGAAATGGTTTCAGTTTTTCACCATTGAGAACGATGTTGGCTGTGGGTTTGTCATATATGGCCTTTATTATGTTGAGGTAAATTCCCTCTATGCCTACTTTCTGGAGGGTTTTTTATCATAAATGGGTGTTGAATTTTGTTGAAAGCTTTTCCTGCATCTATTGAGGTTATCATATGGTTTTTCTCCTTCAATTTGTTAATATGGTGTATCACATTGATTGATTTGCATATATTGAAGAATCCTTGCATTTCTGGGATTAAACCCCACTTGATCATGGTGTATGATCCTTTTGATGTGCTGCTGGATTCTAAACAGCTTCTTTGAAGTCAGAGAAATAACACTGATTCATGAGGCCCATAAATTTTAACATTTAGGAAAAAGATAAATTTCATTCCAACTCTTCTAAAAGTCTAATAATATTTCATGCCCAAACTATATTGTCAAATCTATATTATTCTTCACGAGAAATTTATTATTAAATGGCTTCATTGAAACACATAAAGATACACTTTTGAGGTGATGGAAATTGTACCCATAAAGGATTCACATAGACCATCACAGTGACCAGAACCACAGAAAACGTAAAGCTAAAGTTGTATAGCAGAAATGTACAAGAATAGCCCAATTCACTGAGCCTAAGGAAATGGTCATTTGACACAAACAATTACTCATCTCTTTCCTACTTTACAAGGATACAGTAAAGATAAAAAAGGTTTCCATGAGAATGCTTCAGGGTGTTTCAAAGGAAGCTGCATTCGCTGTATAATCACCATTATTGTTGAGACTGCCAATTTAAAAATGACCTATCTCTGGGATGACAAAAAGGTATGGCCATTTATGGTATTTGCAAAGACTTCAACTATGAGAAATGATTGTTATTCTTGGCTCCACCATAAAATGGAATTATTCATTAGGTACCATGTGCCAGAAAACAGTAGATTTTTCCAGAGAGCTCTCAAGCTAAAATTAGATGATAGTTGTCCAATCTGAGACCAGTTATTAAAGGATACATAATCATATTACTAAGTCATTCCAGTTGAGAAAAATGTATATAGTTTTATGACTCCGACTTGAAGGCTCACGTAGAATGATGTGGTCTAGATCTATTGTTATATAGAATGTAAGCTGATTCTCAAGGTGAGATGATTTGCATAAGGTCTCATTTACTTTACAGGTATACCAGAAATGGTACAAGAGTTTGAAGAAACAGTGGTGAGCAAATATAAATGGTCCCTGCTCTCAAAAATGTTTACAGCTTAAAGGAAGAACATAAAGATCAAAACAGATAATCATGAATGGTATCCACGTGAGGAGATATACGTTAATTAGCCTGACTGTAATAATCATTTTGCTACATATATATGTATCAAATCATCATGTTGTACACCTTAATTATATATAATTTTTATTACCAAAAATTAAGTTAGACCCTTACCTTCACCAAACATAAAAATTAACTCAAAATGGATCATAAACCTAAATTAAGGGCTAAAACTGTAAAAGAAAAGAACTGTGGGAGAAAATATAGGAGTAAATCTTCATGATCTTGGGTTAAAGAATGGTTTCTTAAATACAACACCAAAAGCACAAATGACAAAAAAAATAGATAACTTAGAATTCATCAAAATTTAAAACTTCTGTGCATCAAAAGACACTATCAAAAAAGTAGAAAGACAACCAGCAGAAGGGGATAATATATTTGCAAACTAAACAATAAAAAGACAGCCCAGTTTAAAAATGGCAAAGAAGCTGAATAGACATGCTTCCAAAAAAGATATACAAATGGCCAATAAGCACATGAAAAGATGCTCAACATCATTAGTCGTTAGGGAAATGCAAATCAAAACCACAATACAAAAGCCACTTCATACTTCTAGAATAAAAAAAAAGACAGGTAATAACAAGTACTGGCAAGGCTGTAGAGAAACCAGAACCCTCAAACATTGCTGGTGGGATTTAAAATGGGGCAGCCACTTTGAAAAAGGGTTTGGAAGTTCCTCAAAAAGTTAAACATAGAGTTACCACATGACCCCTCATTCTACTCCTAAGTATTACCCAATAAGAATTGAAAACAGGTGGAAACAGCCCAAAAGTCCATCCATAGATGAATGAATAAACAAATTATGATAAATATATACAATGGTATGTTATTCAACCGTAGCAGGAATGAAGTCTGATACATGCTATAAACATTATGCTAGCTGGATGAAACTTGAAAACATTATGCTAAATGAAAGAAGGCAAAAACAAATGGTCACGTATTGTATGATTCCACCTATATGAAATGTCCAGAACAGATAAATCTATTGAGACAGAACTCAGGTTGTTGGTTGCCAGGAACTGGGGAGGATGCGAGCAACTGCTTAATGGGTATGGAGTTTCTTTTTTGTTGGATGGATAACGAGAATGTTTTGGAACCAAATAGAATAATAGTGATTGCACAACATTGTGAATGGACTAAATGTCACCAAACCGTTCACTTTAAAGTGGTTAATTCTGTGCTATGTGAATTTCAACTCAATAAATTACTTTTAAAAAGCAGGTAATCATGTGATGGGTTGCTGCTGCTCTTGTAGCACCTGCTTTATTTAAGTGGTCAGCACCTACCCTCTTAGATTTGCTCCTCGCTTTTCTATTAAGTTGTATATGACGAACTCAACATGTCCATGTAAAGGGAATGCCTAAAACTCCTCCCTATCTGCCCCTGGTTAGCAGCCACTGGCCAGGTTTCAGGATAAGAGGGACAGAGCAGAATCAGTCCTTAGAGAACAGGTTAAAGATTAGTGTTCTCCTCCCAGGTGCACATCACTTGGGGCAGCTCCCTTCCATACGGCCTCTACTTCCTCTCTGTAAACAAGGGTCATAAAAATGTCCTCACCCAAGTCTCAAGACTACAAAGAGAATTACATAAATGCTCTTGTAAGTTGTAAATCACCATGTGGATGTAAATTTTATATTTGATTGAACCATATGAAATTGCCAAGAGTCAACCATTTTTGATTTACTGTTGCCATTTTTGACCTACAATTGCAGTCTTTTCTTAGGTTGAAAATGGTTAACTCTTGGCAATTTCAGGTGATTCAACCTAATATTTAATCTATTATGTAACAACAATCTCTTCCATTAAAAAGTAAAACACAGTAAACGCTACAATAATTTAGTTTTATAAATTCCCAGGTAGCACTTCATCCTATCCCGTCACTGATACCTTAAACATGCTAATCTACACACCTTACAGAGCTCAGTCACATATAAAGAGGTTAAAATATTAGAGTATGTTGTCACATAGAGGTTAAGAGCACAGGTGCTGGAACCCCATTGACACAGTTCTAATCCTGGATTCTCTATTATTCCCTGTGTGACCTTGAACATGTTGCTTAACCTCTCTGTGTTTCAGCTGCTTCATCTGTAAAATAAGATTAATAATAATACCTACCTCACAGAGCTGTTGACAGGAGGGCACGGTAAAGACTCTCTAATCATTCAGTGTTATTGTTATTGACTTTCACTTTTTTAATTTAATTGCACAAAAAAATACTTTAGAAATGGAAGTCACCCTTTAAATGTTCTGTGGATTTGTGTGTGTCTATAGGTCTATCTGGTTTAGGGGAAATAAATGGCAGTTAACTTTTTAGAGGTTCTGTAAATCATTTTGCCCTGAGAACTCCTGAATACATGATCCCTCTGTAGTCTCATAAATTTGGAATTCTGAGTCTCTTTCATTCTTCTGTAGGAAACCTCAGTATTTCTAGCCTGATAGCTATAAAATCTAACTTTTGACCAAAGTTTAGTAAGATAGTACATAGGATTTCGTATGTGATACTCTTAGGGGAACTATGAAATACAAACTTTACTAGCATGTTAAGAAGAAAATTCTAACATTTTACCTAATGTGAAAAGCCTGCCTTTAGTCTTAAGTTGTCTCAACATATGATTTTTTTCTATTAAATTATGAAAAAATTGATGGGAAAACCCATTGCTGTAAGTGGACTTTTTACTTTTCCTAAATCATCCATGTTTCTCAAGGAGTGTTCTGAGGAAAAATTGCATCAGAGTCGCTTGGAATATCTGTAAAAACTCAGATTGCTGGATCCCACAGGTTTTGAAATGAACAGAAACTGAACTTAAAATAATTATGTTATTAAGTAATTTTTAAAAGGAAGACTGAAAGTATGATCCAGGAACAAGACACTATGAATAATATCTGCACAACTTTGAAAAATGCAAAATAATTTCTAGAAATGAAAAAAAAAATTCACTCAAATTAAAGCACAGTGGATGGATAAACATTAGATTTTAGTCAGTTGGAGAGAGAATTGGGAAATAGAAATAAATCAATTATCCAGAGTACAATCCAGAGAAACAAAGAAGCAGGAAAAGCAAAAGGTAGTTAAGAAATGTGGATGCTCAAGTGAGAAGGGCAAATATATGTCTAATTGGAGTTTGAAAAGGAAATAATGCAGGATGAGAAAGATTAAATATTTTTAAGAGGTGGTTGCTGAGAATTTTCTGGAATTACTTAAAATGTTCAGATCCAGGAAGCTCACTAAACTTCCAATATAAACTTTTAAAAACTCTCCCCATACATAGATATCATTATAGTAACACTGCAGAACACCAAATGAGAAGGTTTTAAAATCATCTCAAGGGATAAAACTGACCATCTACAAAAGAAGAGCCATCTACAAAAGAGCTGATAGCAGCAACAGGATCCAGAAGACAGTGGAAAGGAAATATCTAGGTTGGGCAGATAGTCAATAAAAGATATTGAGATACCATTTCACACCTACCAGATTGGCCAAAAGATAAAGCCTGACCATACCAAGTATTGGAGAGAATGTGAATCAGTGGAAACTCTCATCACAATTGGTAGAATTGTAAATTTGTTTGACCAGTTAGGAAAATGTTTGGTGTTACCTAGTAAAGTAGAACATGAGAACACCCTGTGACCCATCTTTTCTACTCCTAGGGCAGCACTTACAGACATGCTCCAGAAAGCATACACAAGAATGTTCCTGGCAATATTGCTGATAATAACGAGAAATATGAAAATAACCAAAATGTCCATCATTAGTACTATGAAAAATAAGTTTTGGTGTTATCATATAATGGAAACCTACAATCATGAAGTGACCCACAGCTACATGCATCAATATGAAAAAATGTCAACAACATAGTGTAAGCAAAAGCAGTCACATAGAATATACATAACATGATTGCATTAGTATAAAGTCCAAAAACAGGCAAAAGCTCAGGGATAATAATTAACACATTGTTAACTTAGTGTGTATGTATGTGTATGTGGGAGTATGTGTGTGTAGTAAAAAATAAAGCCATGGATATGCACCAAGTTCATATTAATGCTTACTTTTTAGGAGGAAGAGAAGAAAATTAGGGAGGGGTAAGAAGAGGGCTTCCAATGTATCTTATCTATAACATTTTATTTTAAAAAATGAAATCCAAAGAAAATGTAAGAACATGTTATCATGTGTTAAATATGGGTATCAGGCTTATAAGATTTTTATATTATTATCTGTAATTTTCTCCCTATTTGAAATATTCCTTAATTTTAGAAATAAAGCAGACTAGTATACATAAGATATAAGGAGTTCACAAAAACTATTAATAAGAAGACAAACAACCACAAAAAAATGGATAAAAGATGTGAACAGACACTTCACTAAAGAAGATATATGGATGGCAAATGAGCACATGAAAAGCTCAACATCAGCAGCTATTAAGGAAGTGAAAATTAAAACTACAATGAGACATAACACCCACTAGTAGAGAGGATAAAATTTAAAAGACCATATCAAGTGCTGTTAAGGATGTAGAGCAACTGGAATTCTCTTACACTGCCAGTGCAAATGAACAATGACACAATTTTTTTTGGACATCACTGAGTTAGTTTCTTAAAAATTAAACATATAATCTATATACACATATCAACCATATAACCCAGCCATTCCACTCCTAGGCGTTTACCCAAGACAAAGGAAAACATATGTCCATAGAAAGACTTGTACTCAAATGAGCATAGCAGCTTTATTTGTAATTACAAAAATTGGAAGCAATCCAAATGTCCATCAACAGGTAAGTGGACAAACTCTGATGTACCCATACAACAGAATATTATTCAGCAATAAAAGAGAATGCATTCTAGACTACAAAAATATCGCTCTCAGAACAATTATGTTTAGTGAAAAAAGCCGAACAAAAAGAATATATGGTGTATGATTCCATATATTTTAGGAAATGTAAACTAATATATAGCAACAATAAATAGACCAGCGATTGCCAGGGGATGGAACAGGTGGGGAGAGCAGAGAAGGATTGGAAGAGAGCATGAAGAAACTTCTGGGGATGATTCATATGTTCATTACCTTGACTGTGGAGATGGTTTTATGAGTGCATTCCTATGTCAAAATTTATCAAATTATACCCTTTAAATATGTGCATTATTATACACCAATAAAGCTATTTTTAAAAATAAATAAAGCACAGGGAGAAGTAGTAACTGTCTAGCAAGGTAGATGAAGGCACAAGCCATAAACCAGCAGAGAATTCTTACAAAATTGAGCAAATACCCCACAAACACCAGAAAGTTTCAGAAGTTTGGTGCACCAGGGATGTTGGCAGACATAAAAGAAAGTCACTGCTGGATTAAAGTGTTCACAAACCACCAGGTCACCTTCGCTATTTCCCAGCTAGGTGCTGACCCCTTCCCCAGCCCACTCTGCCCTGGGCTGCAGCACCACCTGCCACTCCCACCACTGTGCTCGAGGAGTTAAAGGCAGCCATGCTCCAGAAGGGGCTATAGGGCACTTTGCTTTGGAAAGTCACTCCTCCAGCGAGCGCAGCTTCCACTGAGCTCTTGCCACACGGCAGGCATCCTTCTCCCAGGCTCCTCTCTGCACTCTCCCACGGAGCCCCTCTCCCAGCGGTGGCAGCAGCATCCTGCTTCCTTTGCGCTCATCTCCCACAGAAGGACACTTGGGGGCAGTCATTCGACACTGCACACACTTCGTCCTCCGCGAGGCTCCTGTTCGCCTCGAGAACAGAGTCTTTATTTGGGGGCTCCAGGACGCTCTGTGACAACTTGGAGTCTAATCCCCAAACCAGACGGCAGGTGATGCTGCTTGCACTCAGCCACTGTGGGCCAGCCCCGCCAGCCTGCAGACCGCTCACTCAGGGGGTATGAAAGAGCTGGACAAGCCCCGCTTGCAAGACTCATAAATCACAGCCCCTCGTCGGGCTCAGCAAGTGGGAAGAGAGAACAGATTCAGAGACATACTGCTTTAAGTGGATTTAGAGAAACACACCTACACACAACTTTATTTCCTTGTCATTCTTCCTCTCATTCTCTTAATAACCCTGACATTCTGTGGGGACAGTTCATCTCAGTGAAGGACACATGTATGGTTTCTATCTCATAAAATCATTATGTCTTAAGCAAATGAAGAGAGGGGCATAAAACAGACTGAAATTATAGCCTGCGTATGTTCTGCCAGAGTCCTCACTGGAGTTTGGGATTTTTTGTTCTTCTCATCTACATTACCCTCATCACAGCATTTTAATTTATGGAAACAATACCCCACAGCAGTATTGTGAGAACCTCAAGACCAAAACATTAATAAACAGGCAATATGCTTACAAATGGCAAGTCCCAGAAAGGCGGACTGGTTAATAAATGAGCAAAAGTTCAAAGGAAACCGAGTGATGTAAGACATACGATGATGACTCACCAGTGCAGTGTTAGAGCCGGACATTTTCACAAACAAGGGGGTGGCCGGCCGAGTCAGCAGGAGCAGCTAAGAAGTCCATCAGCCCGGCCCCGGGTGGGAGTTCTTGGAAACCCCAGCAGAGGGGGAATTGCCACAGAGCTGGGACCCAGGGCTGGCTTGCAAACAAAATGACCTCCTGCCTGCTCTGTCACACTTGGCATTGCCCTGCATTTCTGAGTGGCAGCTACTCCACCTGGAGGTAACCATTCACGACCATTGGGCACACCCAGGTGATTCCAAGCTGAGACCCCCTTCGGAGGGGCAAATCCAGTTTTGTGAAAGAGAAACCGGGGTTCTACTGAAGCTTGACATAGTTTTCTTCATCATTATGATGAAAACATCTTCAGATCCACGCCCAAATGACAGCCCAGAAAGAAAGAATGTGCACGTGTGTGTTGTATGTGTTAGAGTGTATGAGCGTGTACGTGTGTGTCTGCATGCACTTAGGGCAATAAGCACACACCCATGGGCTCCAGAGGGTTACAAAAAGTCCTCTGTACCAAAGAATTTCAGACTGGTGGGATGATTCATTTAGGGGAATTGCTGAAAGCACATAAGGAAAGGAGTGTGTGCATACGAGTGCCATCCAACGCTTACCAACTGGGGTCCCTGGCAGGGGAAGTTCGCTGCTTTCAGGTTTCCTTGAAAAGGAGATGCTGAAAATGGGATCCACACACAAGAATACGACCAGACAGATGTTAGAGGAAACACGGGAGCCAGAGAACTGCCGTGGTTCAGGAAGAGGAAAACTTTACAGTAGTCAGGAAAGCTTTCTACTTCCTCTGTCCCTTCCTCTGGAGTCTGTACTCTCCCTGATCAGTGGGGTCTGCCTTCCTTCCCAAGCCTCCAGGCCTCCTGCAGTGATGGGTGGGAGCACCAGCTCCTCTGGCTTCCCTGGGCTTCTCCTCTGTTAACTGTGATGCTTTGGGCAGATGATGACCGGCTCATGGCCACCTGCAGGGATGCGGTGAGCCCTAGAATCAGGCACCGTCAGGACAAGGAAAGAATGGGGACCTCCCTGCACAGGGCCTTCCTGTACCTGTGGGGCTGCACCCGGCACACATGGGGCAGCCATTGCTGACACACACAATCATACTCACACGTTAGCACAAACACATACACACCCTCACACCACCACACACACTCATACACGTACACACACAAACACAAATGCATACACATATACTCACATGCACAGTTAGACACATGTACACACCCTCACAACATTGTATGCACACAAAAAGGCCACATATACACTCTCACAGGCTCACAATCACATAATCACACACTCACCCCTATTCACACACATGCACTCACATGCTCACGTACCTACTCACACAATTACACATACTCACCTACATTCACACAAACATACACACACACACACTTACACACACCCTGGTCCTAGGTGAGACCACCCCAGCCCCACACCACCCCATGCCCCAAACCTAGCTGTCTGAGGTGGGCACAGACCCATGACCTCAAGTCCCCTACTAGCTAGTTGATAGGGTGCCTCTGACACCTGTTTTGGGGGACCTGGGCAAGCCCAGTGGCAGTCTGTCCCACTGTTCCTGCCCGAAGTGCCCCATGGGCTGGCCCAAACCCCTGCAGGAAGGGAGCAGATTGCCCAGCGGCCCAGGGTCACACATCCCATTTCTCTCAAATGGGAGTGGCACACCACAGCTTCCTTCTCATCATGTTGAAGTGTACAGATCCTTTTCTTGGCGTCTTATTTCCCTCAGGACCAAAGGAGCTTCGTAACATGTTGTGTGCAGCCCACATGGTCCCATCTGGTGACCACCAGTCACACCTTTGGTAAGAACTGATGGAGGCAGGATTTCTCCACCCTGGACTACTGGGGCTTCCTGAGCATTCCACCTCATCCGTGGTGAGCCTGATCCAAAGCTGTTCCCTCCCTGCAACAAGATCCCGTCAGAGCAGCATGTCACCGAGTGACGAAGCAACAAACGCTTCTGTAGCAGTTCCATCCTTGCACTTAGAACTCTCAGAATACCAGTCCGGCCAGGGTTTGTGCTTCTGTGAATCCAGAATCCCCTAAAATTAAACTGTTTATCTTTATGCACAAAACGCCATCCTTGCAAGGCTGGTTGGATACCAAGAAGTCATTTTTGCCAACCTCCTTTTTCACTGAAAAGCCACCCCCTATTTGCAAGCATCTCAGATGATGGTTATCCCACAGCCTCTTATGTAGACTGAACCATCATTGAGTTGCCTTAATCATACTGTAGGTTCTATTTCCTCATCCAGAAAAGAGTTCTGAGATCCCATCCTCTGCACACTGGTGGGCCCAAGTCCGTCCACTGACGACCGTCTACACTCGCTCTCCTGTTGCCCAGCTGGCCTCTGGGCTTGAGACAAGAGCCCTCAGAAGTCTCTGGACTGACTCTCTCCCCTGACCCTCAGAATTGGGTACCCAACAATCTGTTCAAATTCTCCTGGATATCGAACACGCCCTCACACAGGCCACATCAAAGATCAAACTCACAATTTCCATCCCCCTCTCAGCAAGGGCTGATCCAGCTGCAGGAAACCGTCTCCACACAACACAGGCTTAAGCAATAGAGAAGTTTATTATCTTTTCTTTTTCTTTTTTTGCCAGGTCAGGTGATTTATTTAAATTTAAAAAATTTTAAGTTTCGAAACAGTTTGAGACTTACAGAAAAGTTGTAAAAGTAGTATCCAGATGTCCTATGCAGCTTTCACTCAACTTTCCATACCGTCACCATCCTATAAATGGTTATAGGGCAATTATCAAAACCAAGAAAACAATTTTGGTAAAATGCTGTTAACTGAACTCTAGACTTTCTCCAAATTTTAGTCATTTTCTCTTAGCACCCTTTTCCTTCCAGGACCCTGTGTTGTGTGTCACTGCCATGTCCTTGGTCTCCTGAGACGGGAGACAACTTCTGAGTCTCTCCCTGTCTTTTTTGGAGAGCACTGGTCAGGTATTTTGTAGATGCCCCTCAGTTGTGTTTATTGAATGTTCTTCCAGATTCGATTAGGTTGTGGGGCCAGGATGGCATCTGTTTTACTGATTTTTCCTTTTGTTTCATGCTCCAAGGCAGGTCAGCATGGCCTCGTCACTGACGGGCTTTATTTAACAATCCCAGATGGCTTTGCATTACTATTGGCTTTTTAAAATACTGCATTAAAATGTCATTTATCCCTACTATATATAAAATAGATAACTAACAAGGACCTACTGTATAGCACAGGGAACTATACTCAATATTTTGTAATAACCTATAAGGGAAAAAATCTGAAAAAAGATATATTATATATATACAACTGAATCACTGTGCTGGGCACCTGAAACTAACACGACATTGTAAATCAATTTTAGCACTGGGAGATCAGCTTGGTGCTTTGTGACCAGCTAGAAGGGGGAGATAGAGAGGGTGGGAGGGAGGGAGATGCAAGAGGGAAGAGATATGGGGATATATGTCTATGTATAACTGATTCACTTTGTTATAAAGCAGAAACTAACACACCATTGTAAAGCAATTATACTCCAATAAAAACGTTAAAAAGAAAGAAAGAAAAAAAGTATTCCTAAACTTCTTATAAAAAAAAATTTTTTTTAATTTAAAAAGAAATTAGAATACCCAGCTACATATAAAAAGCTGGAAAAAAATGATATTTATTTTGATATTTGAGCTTTTTTTTTTTTTTTTTTTTTTTTTTTGGCTGCATTGGGTCTTCGTTGCTGTGCGCGGGCTTCTCTCTAGTTGCAGTGAGCAGGGGTTCCTCTTCATTGCAGTGCCCGGGCTTCTCATTGCGGTGGCTTTTCTTGCTGCAGAGCACTGGCTCTAAGCATGGGGGCTTCAGTAGTTGCAGCACGCGGGCTCAGTAGTTGCGGCAAGCAGGCCTTAGAGTGCGCAGGCTTCAGTAGTTGTGGCTCACGGGCTTAGTTGCTCAGCGGCATATGGGATCTTCCCGGACCAGGGATTAAACCCGTGTCCCCTGCATGGGCAGTGGATTCTTAACCACTGCGCCACCAGGGAAGTCCAGATGTTTGAGCTCTTTGACTCCCCATTAAATTTGGCTCTAAGGCAAGCACCTCTCTTGTCTCCCCCTAATCCCAGCCCTGTGTCGTGGTCAATCCTGGATCCCATGGAGGGAATATCCCCCTGCTGAGGGAAGGTACGTTGAAGGCCATCTTTGGAGACAGTCCTGCATCTCTTCCGCTCTCTTTTCCATCACTTTCAGGGGTGTCACAGCTCTCCTCAGGACTCCCTTTCTCCCATCCTGCTTCAAATGCAGAAATGCTGCATTAAATAGAAATGGCAATTCAGCAGAGGCAGAGAGTCCTGTCCCAGTGGAGAACCAATTAGCCCTGAGGCTCCCCTCAGCAGGCACAGGCCACTGGGTCACCCCAGTGTTAAAGCTGGGGGAATAGTCAGGGATCCCAGGGCATGCTAGGAGCCAGGGGAGGGTCCAGGAGGGAACCGAGCAGGAGCAGGCAGGCTGCTAGGACCTTCTGTTCTTTCACAGTTCCTGTAAGAATGTTCTGTTGTGCATTCTTGTCTGTGGAGGGTCGACAGTTATAGGAACAATAAAAGGGGAATTAAGATCTGGATACCAATTTCCTGCCTGCAAAAGGCACCGCGCGTGGGAAAGAGGTGGAGTGCGGCCACATCATCCCCGTGGCCAGCTTCTGAGTGGGGTGTGCACAGAGGGACCGCACAGACACCTCGAAAATGCACATGGGCTTTTACCAGAGCGTCCAATAGGTGCAAAGAGCTGCTGACACAACATACATGGGACATCACTCTCTAGGCTTCCACACTCCTCCCCCAGCCACAAAATCCTTACAGCAACTGCTCAGAATCCACCCTACCTCCTGCCCTTCTCACTTGGCGTCACCCCTTTCCCCACTCCCTTCCTTCCACCTTCTTTTTTCCTTCCAGGAGTAGCCCCTGGTCCTTTCTAAAGTCAATCACTTTAGTTCCTTCTATTCCACCATTCTCCAGTTAGGCTGCACCAGCCCCATACCAACCCCTCCCCCTCCCCTCTCCCTCTCTGCCCTCTGCCTTTCCTCTCCCTGACTTCCACCCTCCCTCCCTCCCTCCCTCCCCACTCCCCCTCTCTCCTCCTTCCTCTCTCTCCCCTTCCCCTTTTATTCCTTCCTCCCTCCTCTCCCCCCCGCCTCAGCACCCAGGGAGAAGCCTGGAATTCCTCCAACCTAGAGTGCCCAGGGGCTCTCTCCCAGGGTCCCCTTGGCCTCCTCGGTCAGCTCTATTTCCCACTGAGCTGTTGGCTTGGCCAGTACTCATGAGGTGATAAGACAACTGGGCAACTCATGACTGACCACTGGTGAGCTGGGGAGACAGTGAAAAGTCAGAATGAACCCAGACCTACCACTCACGTCATATGGCACATAAACAGGCAAACAGAATACTATTGATACATAGAATACCATGGTGACCATGTCTTCCGTGGGAGGGCTGGAAGGGGAAATTAGTGGAGATTTGTATATTTCACTTATTTTTATTTTCAGCTTATCTGCAGTGAGCTTCTACTGCTTGCGCCTTTTTAAAACTTAAATGTAGGCTCAGTGGAGGCCCTGACATCATTTTTCTCAAAAAAATAAAAGATAGAGAAAAATAAACCAATATTTAGAAAAGATAAATAAAACAATAAATAAAAATCAATAATGGAAGACGTATATACAAATTATCTTCTTTCCTGAAAACAAGAATAATCTTTGTGAAGGAGTTTTCAGCCTCAGACAAGGCAATTTGATAGCTCAGCTAGAGAGGTTGGTTTGTTGAAAGAATTCAGCCTCAGTCTCGGGGCATCCAGAGCCCCTCGGGGATCGGGATATTCCCAAACCAGCCCTGAGGTCACTCCTGCCGTTCTCTGCGGGGCTTCTGAGCTTCCAGGTGGTTTCTCTCTGCAAACAGCTTCCTCTGCTGATTCATGGTTTTTCTGGTCCCCCATGAACTGCCTGGACCCCTTCAGACTCAGCCAAGACTCTGGGTGCCTCCACCACTCAGACACCCCTCGTCATCCAACTGATGTTCCCTGTTTCAGATCCTATTGCACATCCACGGTCAAGGGAATCTGATGATCCCTGCCTGGGTCAGGATCCATCCCTCGTCCATACTAGTGATGGCCAGGGGCCAGGGCCTGGGCGAGAGGAGGTGTAGAGAGATGGGAAGAGGAGAGGCACATCTACTTCCTGTTCAGACTCTCCCTCAAAATTAATTACCCCTCTGACAAGGATATTTAAACCAGGTTTCTGACCTCCAGGGATCTTGAGTTATAAACTTAATCACAAACAGGTTTTAAAACATTAGAAGGCTGCAAATAGTTTCTAGCTCTTAGCACAGTGTCCAGAACAGACTAGAAATAGAAGCTTAATAAAAATTTTAGTTGAATGAATAGCTCTGAGAAATTGGAGGAATTTCAGGATGGTTATTTCAAATAACCCACATAACTGGGTAGAAACTTCTCCATCTGAGAGGAGTTTTTTTCTCATATACCTTTAAATATTTATTCATGTACAGTCACAAATCAAAGCCAGATTTTGGTGCGAAAAGGACTCTGGTTACCACCTGCATGACAGATAACCCCTCAGTTAGCAGTCTGGTCTTTGAAGAGCAGAAGTAAGGAACTGTCTGAGGATCATGTTCCATAGAATTCAGATGCCTCTTTTAAAAAGATAATATGATAAAATATCTCACCTGCCCACCTGCCCTCAGTGTGAACAATAGTAAAATTGGAGTTTAAATCAGCTGGTGTTCTCCAGCTGGGGATGAAATTATGACACATGTTTATAAACTGCTATTCCGTGACAGGTCCTGTCCTAAACACTTTGCATATTTTTACACATTTCACTCTTACAGTAACCCCAGGAGATTCATTATCCTCTATTACAGATGAGGAAACTTTTACAAGTTACTTAAGTATTGTGCCCGGTGGATGCGCAGTAGAGATGTGAGCCTGCAGCATGACCCAGAGTTTTGTTTCAAACCATCACATCGCTGGCACCCCTTCAGAGCAGGGCTTTCACTTTCTGCACCATGAAGATTACACATGGGTAAGAGAGACTTCAGAAGAAACAAACCAAATTGGTTTCCTTTCATTTTAAAGTTCAAATCTAATTCATCAAAGGAAGGAAATGATATGCTAGTTTTCTTTTCTTTCTTTTTTTTTAGCCTACTGGCATACTTAGATTTTAGTTTCAAGTCTCTTTAAAAACTTCACAAAAATCCCTCATGCTTTATCAGTAATTTTTAATTGTCTAATTGAGGGGAATGAGTAGACATGTTGCCAAAGAACATCAGCAAGTTGTCTCAAATCAGACCCACATTCTCAAAAATTGAGTGCATTTCTACACTCGAGTCAGCAGAAGATGGGGTGATGGCAGGTTTCTCTCAGTGCTGAGATCTGCCCCACAGCAGAAATCTTGTTGTGTTTTTTTTTTTTTTTTTTTCCACTTTGGTAGTAAAAACAAGTGTGTGAGTTTCCCTATTGACATTTCCAGGCTGTCACCGTGGTCAAAGGTTACCCCAAGGAATTTCTAATGGAAATGCCAACAATTTCTTCTGTGCTTGAGCCCTTCTTGTTAGTGGAGCACAGCTGCTCATTACCTCTCACTCCTTGAAGCATGTCGGGGCACCTGGCATGGCAGAAAGTTGGCTTCAGGTACATAAAAATCTAAGTTGGTGCTGCGATACCCCTTCCTGGCTATATTCACACCTCTTCAAGCCTCAGGTTTCCATCTGTAAATTGGGGGCAGTAATAACCACACAAATCTTAGAATGTCAAGGGCATTAGTCTGAACCTGTGGTTTCTCAGCACAGCCCTCACCTGGGTGACCAGCAGGGCATCTAGTTGATTAGGGGAGAGACTTGCTCTGCTCAATTATGCAGAGAAATAAGCTCCTCTGTAAGAGTCAAGACGAGCAATGGGACTGGATCAAGAGAGGGATTCGGGCCCAATATTAAGGAGGAACCTTCTACAAACTGGAGTAGGCTTACAACAGAATGGATTTTCACAAGAGGGGGTGAGTTACCTCTCCCATGAAGTATTAAGGTCAAGTCCCAATGAGCACTTGTTGGGGGTTTTGCAGAGAGAATTTATAGAGCAGATAAAGTGTTGAGCTGAATAACTTTCTCTGAATGGTATCTGAGGTACCACAATCCCCTCACCCTGAGATACTCTCTATCATAACATCACGATTATTTCCTTCATAGAATCTTATCAAAATCTGCAATCATCTACTTTTCTACCTGTTGACTTCTTTTTCTGCCTCTGCCACCTGACTGCCAACTCATGAAGGCAGGGCCCCTCTCCCTGCTGTCTCTCCAGCGCCAAGCCCATAGTGAGCACCGAGGACGTATTTGACAAATAACGAAATGAGTAAATGAATGATTTCTAAGACTCCTTTCAATTCTGAGTCAATGAGGCATCAGGCTTAGTTTACCCTTAGTTCATCCTCTAGGATGCTTCTTTAAAAAAGACAAAAATGTTCTTTGGGAGCATTTGGGCAAGAAAAAGAAAGAAAAGGAAAAGAAGAAGTAAAACTATCTAGTCTGTCAGATGTTACCCTGAGGAGTTTCTAATGGACATGCCAACAATTTCTTCTGGGCTTGAGCCCTTCTTGTTAGTGGAACACAGCTGCTCATCACCTCTCACCCCTTCCAGCATGTCAGAGCACGTGGCACAGCAAAATCAGTATGACATGATCTTGTGTGTAGAAAATCTTAATAATCCACAAGGTAATCTATCAGAGTTAAAAAAAAAACTAGTTGCAACATACAAAAATCAATTGTTCTTCTGTACAATAGCAATGAGTAATCCAAAAGTGAAATTAAGAAAACACCATTTAAAATATTATCAAAAGGAGTAAAACACTTAGGAGTAAATTTAACAAAAAAAGTGAAAGTCTTGTACACTTTCAACTACAAAATAATGTTGAAAGAATTAAAGAAGACATAAATAGTGAAAAGACAATCCATGTTCATAGTTTAGAAGGCTTAATATTGTTATGATGACAGTGCTCGCCAAATTGGTCTACAGATTCAGCGCAGTCCCTATCAAAATTCCAGCTGGCTTTTTTTTCTTTTCATAAAGTGACAGGTTAGTCCTAAAATTCATAAGAAAATGCAAGGGACTCTGAGTAGCCAAAACTACCCTGAAAAAGAATAGCTGTAGAACTCACACTTCCTCACTTCAAAATTTAATACAAAACTATAGTAATCAAACCAGTGTAGTCTGGCATAAGGATAGATATATAGATGAATAGAATAGAATTAAGAGTGTAAAAGTAGATTCATACATATGTATTTTTAATTTATTTTCAACAAGCATGCCAATACCATTCAATGGGGAAAGAATAGTCTTTTCATTGAATGGTGCTGAAACAACTAGATACCGACATGTAAAGGAATAACGTTGGACCCCCCTACCTCACACCACATACAAAAATTAACTCAAAATTGATCATAGAACTAACTGTAAATGCTAATACTACAAAACTCTTAGGAGAAAACATAAGAGTAAATCTTTGTGATCTTGGATTAAGCAATGAATTTTTAAATATAATACCAATAGCACAAGAAACAAAAGAAAAAATAAATTTAACTTCATTAAAATTAAAAGTGTTCATGCTTTAAAGAACAGCATAAGGAAAGTGAAAAGACAGCCCACAGAATGGGAGAAAATATTTGCAAATCATTTATCTAATAAGGCACTTGTATACAGGAAACAAGTCAATACGAAAAAGACAAATAGCCCAGTTTACAAGGTGACAAAGTATTTGAATAGACACTTCTCCAAAGAAAATATACAAACAGCCAATAAGACATGAGAAGATGCTCAACTTCACCAATCTTAGAGAAATGCAAGGCAAAACCACAATGAAATATCACTTCACACACACCAGGATGGCTAAAATTAAAAAGACAGACAGTAAGTGTTGGTGAGGATGTGTGGAGAAATAGGAATACTCATACATTGCTCGTGAGCATGTAAAATGGTGCAGTGGCTTTGAAAAACGGTGTGGCAGTTCCTCAAAAAGCTAAACATAGAGTTACCATAAAATCAAACACCTCCACTCCTAAGTACATATTCAAGAGGATTGAAAACATGTCCACACAAAAACTTGTAAGTTGCTTATTGATTACATTACTTATGTTGAAAATGGTAATATTTTGTATATACAGGATAAGTAAACTATAGTATTAAAATTTTAAAAAAACTTGTAAGCTACCAGCTTATACCAGCATTATTGAAAATAACCAAAAAAAAAAAAAAGGAAATAACTCAATGTCCATCAACTGATAAATGCATAAGCAAAATGTAGTATATCCACGAAATAGATTATTATTTGGCAATAAAAAGGAATGAAGTATTGACACATGCTACAATATGGATGAGCCATGAAAACATCATGCTAGGTGAAATAAGTCAGAAACAAAAGGCCACATGTTGCATTATTCTGGATATTAAATGTCCAGAATAGGCAAATCCATAGAGATAGAAAATAGCGTAATGATTCCAGGGGCTGGGGGTTGGCGGAAGGGAGGAATGGGAATTGACAGCTAAATGTTTCTTTTTGGGGTGATGAAAATGTTCTGAAATTAGAAAGTGGTGCACAACTCTGCTCAACTAAAAACCACTGAATTATACACTCTAAAAGGGTGAATTCTGTGGTGTGCTGATTATATATCAATAAAGCTCTTGCGTATTTAAAAAGTCAAACTACTGAAACAAAGTAAAATAGCAAAGGGAATAGTTAACTTATGGGAGACTGAAATTTGAAAAAAAAGTATTTATGGTCTTACATTTGCTTTAAAATGTTAAATTGAATGACAAAGATTTTTCTTTTATTGATGATTTTATTTCACACTGCATTTTAAAATGATCAAAAAGACATTCTTTTTGTAAATTATTACTTTGAAATATTTCAAGCATACAGAAAAAGAAAATAATATAACACAACCCATAGATCATCTACCTAACTTTTTAAGATCTCAATATTCTGTTATAGTTGCTTCAGACAGATCTTTTATTATATAAGAAATAAGATTTTGCGTTACAGTGGAAGACCCCTAAATGCCGCTTTCCAGTCACATCCCCTCTACCCCTTCCCCCCAGAGTAACTGCCATCCTAATCATGGAACTCTTAAGTCCCACACATATTTGTACTCTTTAGTATCCATGAATAATATATATATTGTATATTTTGCTTTATAAAATTACTTATAAATGTTATCATGTTGTAAATATCCATCTGTAAATTGCTTTTTTGTCAACATTATGTTTTTGATATTTATCAAAGTTAATTCATTCATTTTAGCAAATAGAAAAACATACAGTCCACACTGTATGAACTTTACCACAATTTATTGATCCATTCTCCTGAATGTGTATGTTAAAACTGTTTATGTGTTTTCTACTATTATATGCCACGCTGCTGTGAATATTCGGCTGTGACTCTTTGGACATCTGTATGAGTTTCTCCAGGGACTCACCGGGCAGTGGAATTGCCAGGTTATAAGGGATCCATGTTTTCAACCAGATACTGCCAAATCGCCCTTCACTAAGGTCATCTAATTTACACTTCTGCCATCAGAGTTCTGAGTCCCTTCCATTTTCACCGTCACATGGTACTGCCAACTTTTACTTTTTTTCAATCTGCTTATTTTATTTTAATTTTCACCTTCCTGATTACTAGTGACTGAGCATTTCTCCTGTTTGTTGGTCTTTGGGGATATGTCTTAACATGAATTGCCTGTTAATATCTTTTGTCCATTATTCCACTGGGTTGTTTGCTTCTTCTTAAAACTGAAAGGGTTCTTTATATATTCTGAATGCCAATCCTTGGTCACTTATATGTTTGCAAATATTATCTCCTAGACTGCAGCTCATCTTTTCACAGTTTAATATCATCTTCTATGCTCATTTTTAACTTTAGTATAGCCAAATGGACCAAGTTTTTGTTTTATGCTTTTGCCTTTTGTCTTTTAGAAATCCTTGTCAACTTTAAGATCACAAATATCTTCTATACGTACTTCAATCTTTTTTAATTTTGCTTTTCACATTTAGGTCTTTAATTAACCTGAAGTTGTATTTGACTATGGCGTGAGACAGTGATTTGATTTTGTTTTCCAACACTTCTCCCGGCAATACTGATTGAACTGTGTATCATGTTGTCATTGATCTACAAGGCTACCTCTGTCATATATCAATTTTCCACATATGCTCAGGTGTGAGTCTAAGTTTTCTATTTTGTTCCTTTGACCTATTTGTTTATTATTATAGCTTCATAAAATGTCCAAATACCTGGTAAGCAAATCCTCCCACCTTGATTTATCTTATTTATCTTTGGCCATTTCTTCTTCCATGTGAGTTTTTGATCAGTTTGTTAAATTTCCCTCAAAATATTTGTTGGATATTATTTGAAATTTCAATGAATTATTTGATTAATTTGGGAAATAGACATCCTTCTGCTATTGCCTTCCCATCCATGAACATCTTAACAATGCTCCATCTGTTCAAGCCATTGTTTATGTACTTCAATTACACTTTGAAGTTTCCTCCGTAAAGATCTTTCACAAATTTTCAGTTTAATTCATAGTTACTGTAAATTATTGTTACCACTATAAACAGCATGTTTCTTAAATTGCATTTTATATTGTCTGTTGCTATGGATAATATATTGATTTAAAAAAATTTTTTTAGCTTAATTTTATTTTTTTTTATACAGCAGGTTCTTATTAGTCATCACTTTTATACACATCAGTGTATACACGTCAATCCCAATCACCCAATTCATCACACCACCACCCCCACCCCCCCCGCAGCCTTCCCCCCTTGGTGTCCATATGTTTGTTCTCTACATATGTGTCTCAATTTCTGCCCTGCAAACCGGTTTATCTGTACCATTTTTCTAGGTTCCACATATATGCGTTAATATACGATATTTGTTTTTCTCTTTCTGACTTACTTCACTCTGTATGGCAGTCTCTAGATCCATCCACATCTCAACTAATGACCCAATTCCATTCCTTTTTATGGCTGAGTAATATTCCATTGTATATATGTACCACAACTTCTTTATCCATTCATCTGTCAGTGGGCATTTAGGTTGCTTCCATGACCTGGCTATTGTAAATAGTGCTGCAATGAACATTGGGGTGCATGTGTCTTTTTAAATTGTGGTTTTCTCTGGGTATATGCCCAGGAGTGGGATTGCTGGGTCATATGGTAATTCTATTTTTAGTTTTTTAAGGAACCTCCATACTGTTCTCCATAGTGGCTGTATCAGTTTACATTCCCACCAACAGTGCAAGAGGGTTCCCTTTTCTCCACACCCTCTCCAGCATTTGTTGTTTGTAGATTTTCTGATGATGCCCATTCTAACTGGTGTGAGGTGATACCTCATTGTACTTCTGATTTGCATTTCTCTAATAATTAGTGATGTTGAGCAGCTTTTCATGTGCTTCTTGGCCATCTGTATGTCTTCTTTGGAGAAATGTCTATTTAGGTTTTCTGCCCATTTTTGGATTGGGTTGTTTGTTTCTTTAATATTGAGCTGAATGAGCTGTTTATATATTTTGGAGATTAATCCTTTGTCCATTGATTCGTTTGCAAATATTTTCTCCCATTCTGAGGGTTGTCCTTTTGTCTTATTTATGGTTTCCTTTGCTGTGCAAAAGCGTTTAAGTTTCATTAAGTCCCATTTGTTTATTTTGTTTTTATTTCCATTACTCTAGGAGGTGGATCAAAAAAGATCTTGCTGTGATTGATGTCAAAGAGTGTTCTTCCTATGTTTTCCTCTAAGAGTTTTATAGTGTCCAGTCTTACATTTAGGTCTCTAATCTGTTTTGAGTTTATTTTTGTGTATGGTGTTAGGGAGTGTTCTAATTTCATTCTTTTACATGTAGCTGTCCAGTTTTCCCAGCACCACTTGTTGAAGAGACTGTCTTTTCTCCATTGTATATCCTTGCCTCCTTTGTCATAGATTAGTTGATCATAGGTGCGTGGGTTTACCTCTGGGATTTCTACCTTGTTCCATTGATCTGTGTTTCTGTTTTTGTGCCAGTACCATATTGTCTTGATTATTGTAGCTTTGTAGTATAGTCTGAAGTCAGGGAGTCTGATTCCTCCAGCTCCATTTTTTTCCTTCAATACTGCTTTGGCTATTCGGGGTCTTTTGTGTCTCCATACAAATTTTAAGATTTTTTGTTCTAGTTCCATAAAAAATGTCACTGGTAATTTGATAGAGATTGCGTTGAATCTGTAGATTGCTTTGGGTAGTATACTCATTTTCACAATATTGATTCTTCCAATCCAAGAACATGGTATATGTCTCCATCTGTTAGTATCATCTTTAATTTCTTTCATCAGTGTCTTATAGTTTTCTGCATACAGGTCTTTTGTCTCCCTAGGAAGGTTTATTCCTAGGTATTTTATTCTTTTTGTTGCAATGGTAAATGGGAGTGTTTCCTTAATTTCTCTTTCAGATTTTTCATTATTAGTGTATAGGAATGCAAGAGATTTCTGTGCATTAATTTTGTATCCTGCAACTTTACCAAATTCATTGATTAGCTCTAGTAGTTTTCTGGTGGCATCTTTAGAATTCTCTACGTATAGTATCATGTCATCTGCAAACAGTGACAGTTTTACTTCTTCTTTTCCAATTTGGTTTCCTTTTATTTCTTTTTCTTCTCTGATTGCCGTGGCTAGGACTTCAAAAACTATGTTGAATAATAGTGGTGAGAGTGGACATCCTTGCCTTGTTCCTGATCTTAGAGGAAATGCTTTCAGTTTTTCACCATTGAGAATGATGTTTGCTGTGGGTTTGTCGTATATGGCCTTTATTATGTTGAGGTAGGTTCTCTCTATGTCTGCTTTCTAGAGAGTTTTTATCATAAATGGGTGTTGAATTTTTGTCAAAAGCTTTTTCTTCATCTATTGAGATGATCATATGGTTTTTATTCTTCGATTTGTTAATATGGTGTATCACATTGATTGATTTGCATATATTGAAGAATCCTTGCATCCCTGGGATAAATCCCACTTGACCATGGTGTATGATCCTTTTAATGTGTTGTTGGATTCTGTTTGCTAGTATTTTGTTGAGCATTTTTCCATCTATATTCATCAGTGATATTGGTCTGTAATTTTCTCTTTTTGTAGTATCTTTGTCTGGTTTTGGTATCAGGGAGACGGTGGCCTCATAGAATGAGTTTGGGAGTGTTCCTTCCTCTGCAATTTTTTGGAAGAGTTTGAGAAGGATAGGTGTTAGTTCTTCTCTAAATGTTTGATAGAATTCACCTGTGAAGCCATCTGGTCCTGGACTTTTGTTTGTTCGAAGGTTTTTAATCACTGTTTCAATTTCATTACTTGTGATTGGTCTGTTCATATTTTCTATTTCTTCTTGGTTCAGTCTTGGAAGGTTATACCTTTCTAAGAATTTGTCCATTTCTTCCAGGTTGTCCATTTTATTGGCATAGAGTTGCTGGTAGTAGTATCTTAGGATGCTTTGTATCTCTGCGGTGTCTGTTGTAACTTCTCCTTTTTCATTTCTGATTTTATTGATTTGAGTCCTCTCCTTCTTTTTCTTGATGACTCTTGCTAATGGTTTACCAATTTTGTTTACCTTCTCAAAGAACCAGCTTTTAGTTTTATTGATCTTTGTTATTGTTTTCTTTGTTTCTATTTCATTTATTTCTGCTCTGATCTTTATGATTTCTTTCCTGCTGCTAACTTTGTTTGTTCTTCTTTCTCTAGTTTCTTTAGGTATAAGGTTAGATTGTTTACTTGAGATTTTTCTTGTTTCTTTAGGTAGGCTTGTATAGCTATAAACTTCCCTCTTAAAACTGCTTTTGCAGCATCCCATAGGTTTTGGGTTGTCGTGTTTTCATTGTCATTTGTCTCTAGGTATTTTGATGTCCTCTTTGATTTCTTCAGTAATCTCTTGGTTATTTAGTAACGTATTGTTTAGCCTCCATGTGTTTGTGTTTTTTACGCTTTTTCCCCTGTAATTCATTTCTAATCTCATAGCGTTGTGGTCAGAAAAGATGCTTGATATGATTTCAATTTTCTTAAATTTACTGAGGCTTGATTTGTGACCCAAGATGTGATCTATCCTGGAGAATGTTCCGTGCGCACTTGAGAAGAACGTGTAATCTGCTGTTTTTGGATGGAATGTCCTATAAATATCAATTAAATCTATCTGGTCTATTGTGTCATTTAAAGCTTCTGTTTCCTTATTTATTTTCATTTTGGATGATCTGTCCATTGGTGTAAGTGAGGTGTTAAAGTCCCCCACTATTATTGTGTTACTGCCGATTTCCTCTTTTATAGCTGTTAGCAGTTGCCTTATGTATTGTGGTGCTCCTATGTTGGGTGCGTATATATTTATAATTGTTATATCTTCTTCTTGGATTGATCCCTTGATCATTATATAGTGTCCTTCCTTGTCTCTTGTAACATTCTTTATTTTAAAGTCTATTTTACCTGATATGAGTATTGCTACTCCAGCTTTCTTTTGATTTCCATTTGCATGGAATATCTTTTTCCATCCCCTCACTTTCAGCCTATATGTGTCCCTAAGTCTGAAGTGGGTCTCTTGTAGACAGCATATATATGGGTCTTGTTTTTGTATCCATTCAGCAAGCCTGTGTCTTTTGGTTGGAGCATTTAAACCATTCACGTTTAAGGTAATTTTCGATATGTATGTTCCTATGACCATTTTCTTAATTGTTTTGGGTTTGTTTTTGTAGGTCCTTTTCTTCTTTTATGTTTCCCACTTAGAGAAGTTCCTTTAGCATTTGTTGTAGAACTGGTTTGGTGATGCTGAATTCTCTTCTCTTTTGCTTGTCTGTAAAGCTTTTGATTTCTCCATTGAATCTGAATGAGATGCTTGCCGGGTAGAGTAATCTTGGTTGTAGTTTCTTCCCTTTCATCACTTTAAGTATATCATGCCACTCCCTTCTGGCTTGTAGAGTTTCTGCTGAGAAATCAGCTGTTAACCTTATGGGAGTTCCCTTGTATGTTATTTGTCATTTTTCCTTTGCTGCTTTCAATAATTTTTCTTTGTCTTTAATTTTTGCCAGTTTGATTACTATGATGTGTCTTGGTGTGTTTCTCCTTGGGTTTATCCTGTATGGGACTCGCTGCACTTCCTGGACTTGGGTGGCTATTTCCTTTCCCATGTTAGGGAAGTTTTCAGCTATAATCTCTGCAAATACTTTCTCAGGTCCTTTCTCTCTCTCTTCTCCTTCTGGGACCCCTATAATGCAAATGTTGTTGCATTTAATGCTGTCCCAGAGGTCTCATAAGCTGTCTTCATTTCTTTTCATTCTTTTTTCTTTAGTCTGTTCCACAGCAGTGAATTCCACCATTCTGTCTTCCAGGTCACTTATCATTCTTCTGCCTCAGTTATTCTGCTATTGATTCCTTCTAGTGTATTTTTCATTTCAGTTACTGTATTGTTCATCTCTGTTTGTTTGTTCTTTAATTCTTCTAGGTCTTTGTTAAACATTTCTTGCATCTTCTCGATCTTTGCCTCCATTCTTTTTCCAAGGTCCTGGATCATATTCACTATCATTATTCTGAATTCTTTTTCTGGAAGGTTGCCTATCTCCACTTCATTTAGTTGTTTTTCTGGGACTCTATCTTGTTCCTTCATCTGGTACATAGCCCTCTGCCTTTTCATCTTGTCTATCTTTCTGTGAATGTGGTTTTTGCTCCACAGGCTGAAGGACTGTAGTTCTTCTTGCTTCTGGTGGATGAGGCTATCTGAGAGGCTTGTGCAGGTTTCCTGATGGGAAGGATTGGTGGTGAGTAGACAATATATTGATTTTTGTATACTGATCTTGTGTCTAGAAATATAGCTGAACACCCTTGGAGTTTTTTTCCCATTTAATTAATTTTTATTGAGCATCTATTGTGTTTTAGGCATATATTGGGCAAATTCAAACAAAAAGAAATCAAGATGGTTTCATAAACATTATATAGAATTCAAGGCAAAGGAGCATGAGACCAGATAAAGAGAATCACTTTGTATTGAAAAAAGGAAAGCTGCATTGTCAAGAAATATCGTGGCATTAAATAATGTAATATTTTAGAAGTTTTAATTATAGACAAAATGATAGAAGCAAACTCTTAATGAGAACTTGGAAGTGCTAATCTACTATAACAAGGAGGAATGCATACAGGTTGGAACACTCTATCCATGAGAATGCCTGCACTCCAAGTTACAAAATACAAATGAACAATGGCTTTAACTCTTGCTAATCAATGTGAGGTCCATGGACCAACAGCATGGGCATCACCAGGGAGTCTGTTAGAGATGAACAATCTCAGGGCCCACCCCATACCTACTGAATCAGAATCTACATTTAACAAGATCCCCAGGTGATTCAAATGCACACCACTCATTAATATGCACATATACACTTGATATGTAAAGATTCTGAGTAATAAAAATAATAAGGTAAAATTATATATGTTATATACTCTATTTACAAAGGTTCTTTTTTGAACTTTTACGAAAGACTTACAAAATGCATCACTAGGCTATTAACAAAATTCCTATTATCTCCAAAGAGTAGAAATTGTAAAAGTCATATAGTCTGAGAACTAGATTAAAATTTAACCGTACAGATTTGAACAAAAATCAGTCAACTAAACAATAAACAGAAAAAAACTCTAGTTAGCTATTGTTTCAAAGAAGTAATTAAAATTACTGATTCTTCCAATCCAAGAACATGGTATATTTTCCATCTTTTTGGGTCATCATCAATTTCTATCATCAGTGTCTTATAGTTTTCAGAGTACAGTCTTTTGCCTCCTTAGGTAGATTTTATTCCAAAGTATTTTATTATTTTTGATGTGATGGTAAATGGGATGGTTTCCTTAATTTCTCCTTCTTTCCTTAGTTCATTGTTAGTGTATAGAAATGCCACAGATTTCCGCATATTAATTTTATGTCCTGCAACTTTACTGAATTCATTGATGAGTTCTAGTAGTTTTTGGCAGTGCCTTTAGGATTTTCTACATACAGTATTATGTTATCTGCAAACAGTGACAGTTTTACTTCTTCCTTTCCAATTTGGATTCCTTTTATTTTTTTTTTTCTTCTCTGATTGCTGTGGCTAGGCCTTCTAAAACTATGTTGAATAAAAGTGGTGTGAGTGGGCATCCTTGTCTTGTTCTTTTCTTAGAGGAAATGCTTTCAGCTTTTGTCTGTTGAGTATGATGTTAACTGTGAGTTTGTCATATATGGCCTTTATTATGTTGAGATATGTTCCCTCTATGCCCACTTTCTGAAGAGTTTTCATCATGAATGAATGTTGAACTTTATCAAAAGCTTTTTCTGCGTCTATTGAGATGATCATATGGTTTTACTCTTCAATTTGTTAATGTGGTGTATCACATTGAACACCCTTGTTGATTCTAATCATTTGTCTGTAGATTCCCCTGGATTTTTTTATGTAACCAACTTTATCAACAATAGATAATCTCAACTTTGCTTCCCCTTGGAAATTCTTGCATTTCTTATTTCCCTTTAGCATCTTACAACAAATGTGTAGCTCAAGTAAAATATTGGATACAAAGTGTGATAGCAGACATTCTCAGCTTTTCTTGACTTTAAAGAGACTTATTCTAATGGTTCACTATTGGATGTTTCTTGCTACATTTTTTTGTAGTTGCTTGCTATTCCCAATTTCTATTCCCAGTTTCCTATGAGTTTGTCTCGTGAATGAGTGTAGACTTCTAAACTGTTAAGGTATGAATTATAGTTGTCCTTTGGTATGCAGGGAGGTTGGTTACAGGACACCCTCAGATACCAAAATTCAAGGATGCTCAAGTATCCTATATAAAATGCTGTAGTATTTGCATATAACCTAAGCACCTCCTCCCATATACATTAAATCATCTCCAGATTACTTATAATACCTAATATAATGTAAATTCTATGTGAATAGTTGTAAATACAATGTGAATGCTATGTAAATAGTTGTCAGCATTGCATCGTATTCAAGTTTGTTTTTTGGAAATTTCTGGAATTTTTTTAATATTTTCAGTCTGTGATTGGTTGAATCTGCAGATGCAGAACCCAAGGATTCAGAGGGCCAACTGTACACAAATAGATTTTTCAGTGCAGTCTTACACTCCTTAAGTAACCCATAGTTGTCATGATCTATTTATGCTGAACTCTGTTTGCTAATACCTATTAGAATTTTCACGTTCACATTTGTAAGGAAGATGAATCTTTTCCTTTCTCACGCTGTCCTTGTCTGCTTTGATATAAAAAATAAGCTAGCCTCAGAAGATGTGTCAGAGAGCAGTGCCTCCTTTCTAGTCTCTGGAACATTCCATATCATATTAGGATAACTGTTCCTTGACTGTTTGGCAGAATTCTCTTGTAAAACTGTCTGGTCCTGGTATTTTGTGTATAGCATTAGGCAGAGTAGACTTTTAAACTGCTGATTAACATTTCTTTAATGGTTGAAGGTCTGTTCATATTCTTTTTGTTTTTGAGTTTTGCCATGTTACATTTTTAGAGGGAATTATCCATCTCTATGTTTTTATGGGGTTTTATAAATTGTTGTTGTTCTTAGTGTACTCTTATTTTTAATTTTTACTCTATCTACAATTATATACCTTTTTCACTCCTAGTGTTGCTTAGTTGTGCCTTCTCTTTTCTTTCCATCTATTTTGACTGTTAGTCTATTTTGTCATTTCAAAAAACCAGCTATTAGATTTATTGATTCTATTTTATATTTCTTTTCTATTTCATAAATTTTTGCTCTTATTTTTATTACCTCCTTCCTTCTACATTCTTTGACTTTACTAGGTTTGTTTTTTTCTCTCTCCCTAGGTTTTTTGCTTTTCTCATTATGTTTGAGCATTTTTTTCTCCTCAATTATAAATATTAAACACTATAGATCAAGCAGCGTCTAATCTGTAGTTTCTCTCATTCATTGTGTTGTTCAATCATAATTAACCTCTATTTGAGAGTTCTGTTTTCAGAACTTCTTGGGTGTGTCAGCTGAATCAGCCAGGGAAGTTTTTGCAGACATCCTAGTTGACCAATTTGCAGGAAACGATGCCTCTAAAGCATTCCTTTGATAACTTGATGGCCCCTTCTCCAAGAGATGGTCTTCGAGGTGGCTAGTTCTACAGCTCTTTGACAGCTGTGCTTCTGGAAAGTTGAGACACAGCTCCAAGACCAGCTTGAAGGGGAGGCAGATGTAAAGGCTCTTGACATGCTGCCATCGTGAAAGTAAAAGTTTCCTGCCTCTGATGGCCCTTTGAAGTAGAGAAGTGTGAGAAGATGCTGAGTTCCACAGACATCCACAGATGTGTCTCTTTGAAATTGTCTTCTAAAATTAAAATTTTCTATTGAACTCTCAAGGGATTAACAAGATCCCTCTTCTGAGCCATCCTGCCTTACCCCCAACCCCACTGCCTACGGAAGGACTCTGGACACTCCCAAACTTCCCATCCCTCTGACATGATGTCAAACAACAGCGTGTGGGTTTTCTGTTGGAGGTTTGGTTTTAGAACCCTTGCTAAGATGAGGAAGCTGAGATTCATCATGAGTTAGTTATAAGATGCAGGAAGATACCAGGGGCAGACCTACACCCCAAGGCAAGGATTCAAATTACCATAAGGAGAGAAACAGTGAGCTGAGTGGTGGGGGCAATTGTGATGGGTGTTTTAAAACATTTTAAGCTCCAAAGATAAAGTGGGGCAAGAGATGCTCAGCGAATTTTCAGGTTAATTTTTTGTAAGTCTAGGGGCCTCTTGCAAAAATAAAAATGAATAATAAACATATGAAAAAATTCTGTATTCCCAGTAGTAATGAAAGAGATACAAATTAAAAAAACAATGAGATGGAATTTCTCATCTCTTTGATCAGCAAAGAGTAAAAAGTGATAACACTTGAAGCTTTTCAGGGACACAAAAAAAGCTGGTGGGATGATAAAAATGTTATAAGCTTCTTAGGAAAAAAAAAAAGTTCACAAAACCCAATAACTCCCTTTCTAGGACATGCATCCTAAGTAAAAGTCATCCCCTTGTGCAGGGGGGGATATTATCAATGCCTGACTACATCCTGCTCTCTTCTCCTTTGGACTCATAGAAGGTTACAAACCACCTCCTTGGCCGGCAGGCTGGGCCCTGGGACTGGCTCAGGCCAAAGGCTGTGAGCGGAAGTGGTGAGTTTCACATCCCCACCCACCCACAGCACAGAAGAGCGGTTGGAGCTCTCCTTTCACTCTGTGCTCTCCTGCAGCAAACTCTGGAAGGCGGCTTGCAGTGCTGGCACTCCTTTCGCCTCCGGGACTGAGTGACTATGTGGAATGGAGCTTCTGGCCACCCTTTGTTTCACTTGAAAGTGAACAAGAAACAAACCTTCACTGTGTTAAGCCACTGAGATTTTGAGGTTGTTTGTTATCAGCTCAAGCTTTCATGGTCCTGACAAATACGCAAAAACTTATGTCAAATGAGATTCCTTGTAGCCTGAAATATAATAGTATAATTTTAGCAACAACCTAAATGTCAAAAAAAACATAGAGAACATACTTATGGTTGCCAAGGGGTAGCGGGGTGGGAAAGGAATGGATTGGGAGTTGGGATTAGCAGATGCAAACTATTATCTCTAGAATGGATAAACAACATGGTCTTACTATATAGCACGGGGAACTATATTCAATATCCTGCGATAAATCATAAGGGAAAAGAATATGAAAAAGAATGTGTATGTACGTATAACTGAGTCACTTTGCTGTACAGCAGAAATTAACACAACATTGTAAATCAACTATACTACAATAAAATAAAATTTTTAAAAAATAGAAGATGGCCAAATAAATGATGGCCAGTGGTATAGTATAATACTATAATAAATACTTTACAACAAATAAAATTGACATATTGAGGGTCTCTCGGAGCCATGGGAACAGTCTCACAATAAAATATTGAGGGGAAAAGGCAGAATATTAAACTATTCATATAGTTTGATGACAGTTTTGTTTCAAACTGTTGATACAAACGTAGAGGAAAAAATAAAGCACAAAGACCACAATGTTAATAGTGATCACAATAGTGAAATAACACAAAATTAATGATCCAAAACCTAAAGTTGGCCATCGGGGAGTTTGTATGAGGGAGCATGGAGAGTGAGCTGAAAGATGTTATTTCATATAATACGGAAAAGATAAGTAAGGACTGTTTTGCAAAACCACAAGAGCAGCAAGTGGGAATAAGTAATGACTGGTTATAGGAAGGTTGTTTTATTGAGCAAGTGGGCACACTACTTGTGAAATCATTTTATGGGGCATTGTGCCAACTTATCCCTTTCTTTTATTTTCACTGGCAATTATCCAAATCTCAGGCTGCAGGCTGGTTGGTCATAGTTGAGGGAGAGAAATAGAGGTGAAGTGACTCTTTAAATATACAAGTCGGTGTCAGAAAATATCCTTACAGCTGCTAAACTAAAATCAAGTCTCGAGGTATGGATTACTAGATGTGCCACATAACTGCATGGACAACTTGGTTTCGTCATCCCCAGAGGTTTGAAAAATATGCCAAAATTTGACTGTTCAGGAACATCGTGTGCTTGGGAAGGGAGTGGGCTTACAGAAACACAAGAACATTCTGATATTATTAGGGCCTGTTCCAGGAATGGCACAGGGTTGACAGAGAGCTGGAGCATCTTGTTTATAGAAATGGCCATCAGGCTGATCAAAGAACACTCTTGGGTCTCCGCAGCAAATTCAGAGTTCCAACCATTCCAACTGTTTCCCTTTCTGGGGACGTCCCTCTGCCCGTGAAGGGACTCTCTCATCTTTGTGGGTTTTCCCAGGGGTAACCACAGAGGAAGTCCATTTCTCAGCACAGTTCGAGCTGGAATGACTCCCACATAGATGCTGATAAACCTTTTTTGGAGCTTAAAAATGCTGTCGTGGGACACCCACAGCTCCTGAATGTCACCAGCTGGGAAATTACTACTGTTCTCTTTCCCTGGCAAGAGTGACAATTGATATATTCACTCTGAATGCAAAGTAATGACAATGTTTTACAGGACAACTCCCAGAGCGTATTTGAGAGAGGAGTGAGCTGAGGGAATTAAGGAGTTTTAGGAGCAGGGAATTCGAGTTGGAATCATTACTAGGCTCAGGATGTAGCCAGTGGATAACTTGGAGCATCTGTCATTCTTTATTCACTTGGTAAATTTTTATTTAACACTTACTATATGTCAGGCCTTGTTCCAGTCATTGAGGACAAATATGGACCCTATAGTCATAAAGTTTACCATCTAAACTTTAGATGGAGGATACAGATATTTATAAACAAATACACATAAAAAGAGTGGCAGAAGACTTGTCAGGAAAGCAAACTCTGAGCTCAGCCTCCAACTCAAGCAATAGCAAACAGAAGTCCAACCAAGGGCATGGGTTTGAGGGAAATCTGTCCCGGGCTTCTAGGAGTTTTGGACAGGTTCCTGGGAAATGGGAGATAAATACTAAAATATCCCTGGAATGTGAAACACTTCAGGCCTTTCCCTCAGAACCTCAAAGGTCTTGAACCAAGTCTTGGAGGAAGCTTAGCTTTGCCTTGGAGTTTTCAAGTAATTCTTCTAAGAGCAATTCAGTGGCTGGTTCAATCAAGTCTGTTAGTTGGGTCCTTCAAGACAAAGTTCAAAGTGCTAAAAATTTATTGGGAGTAACACCTGTGAGATAAAGGGGAGGAGAAGCAGGAGGGGACAGAAAATGGAAACCTTCACACCATGACGCAGGCCCGACACCTCTGAGGGGAGAGGGAGAAGGAAGAAAGATTGGTGAGAGTGAGCTTCAGGCTGTGGTGCAGCCTGGAGAAGGTCTTAGCCAGCCCAACAGGGAGCTGCGCACAAGAGAGATGTAGAGAAGTTCCACACTGGGCAGAAATGCCGAGACTCTACTGCTCTGTTGTCTTCAGGCATTGGTTTGGGGCTGCCTGAGGAGAACATGGCCTCAGATTAAACACTTCCGTGAATCCCAAGGTCATTGCAGATGAAGACTATCAGCTGACTGTGCTCCTTACAGCTGAACGTCAGAGGTTTTCTTGAAGGGAGAATCAGCACCACTCCATGGCTGCCACCCAAGACCACATGGCTTGTTAGCATGGTAGATGGAAGAACAGGCCATCACTTGCAGAACTGGGGACAGGAGCTGATTCAGAAAAAAGTTTTTAAATAAGAATTTAGTCTCTGGTCCTTCAGGAGACAATTCTCCATGGGTCTTTGGCAACTCTGCATGAGTCAGGAAGGAGGTGCTGACTCCCCTTTGTTCTGGACTATCTTTGTGAAGATTTGTGGAAAAAAGAAAGAGTGACTTCCTCTGGAACAAACAGCTGGCGTGTTGACTGTTCAGGATGATAAAGATGAAGCCTCTCTTCAGCATCAGAGGCAGGCCTGGGTCCAGAAGATTCAGGTTCCCTAAGTTTGGGCTGCCTCTTCTGTAATGCAACCCACTGCGTGTGAAGAGGTCACCAGAGTCTCGGAATCAGGGGAAATGGGAATTCCTGTAGGACTCAGGGCTCAGGGAACCAGCACAAAAATGTTGATCTTCTGGCTGCCGTGATTGCTCTAAGTAACAAACAGTTCTTTGTCTCTAACTCAGGAGTCTCTTGTCTTCTGCCAAGAATACAGGAAACTGTTGTGGGCTAACTTGTTAGCTTGTAAGAAGGGGAAAGCTCAGACCCTTCACAGTTCTTGGAAGGGCAGACTTACTGGAAAAGAAAACATCATGTATAGATAAGAACATCCAAGACAGAGTCAGCTCAATTGGCTTTTCAGAAAGATAACCAGGAGATAAACGGTGTGAGGAGAACTTCTGTCCCTAGGAGGCCAAAAAGGGGAAGCGGCCTGCAGTATCTTCCTCCACCGCCTGGGCTGTTTTATGGGCCCCGTTTCCGAGGTTAGACTGAGGGAAATAAGAGGCTTTGGAAAGTAATGGCTACCTTGGTGACCTAGCTATAAATAACCAATATTTGTTTTAAATAATAACAGTGAAAGGCTGTCACAAGATCTCATCTCTGGAGTTATTTATAGGCTTCATAAGGCAACCTAATGAGACAGATCACATTTTAATGCTGCAAAGCTTTGAGTCATAAGATAGTCTATTGTAAAGGTCAACATTTCCCTGGAGGAAATCTGCCACCTCAGGAACCATGCAGGGAGTACAGGTGGTACTTAATACGGCCTCCTGGTACTTTAACACAGAGTCCATTTCCCAAACGTCAGAGGGGAGTGAACCAGAGAAGGCAGCTTCCCGCCAGCCCTAAACCTCGTCAGCCCTGAACTCCTGGCCTGGCCCCAAGCACTCCAGAAAAGTTCATTTTCACCTCTTAAGCTTCAGCATCATTAGCTCTCAATGATCTCTGCTGACACAGAGCAGGGATGGGCTGATGCTTCAGCCCCATGGTCAATCCTGTACCACTTCTGCTTGGCTGTGAAGTGAATTTTCACACTTGGCTTTTAAGCACTGGTGTGCCAAGCATTCCATCATGGAGCTCCAACTTGGGAGATGCCAATTTGGGTCTCCTTTTCCCAGACACATGTCAATTCTTGCATTTCCTCCCCGCTCTGCAGTGGACAGCTCTTCTGAGTGAGTGCCCAGCTGCCCAAACTGCATTTCCCTCAATTCTATCCAACTCACGTTTCTGTTCCCTAAAATGAGGCTGGAGAGGGGGTGAAGTCGGGTTTAAAGGGTCTCTTCTCCTAGGTGTGTGGAGGAAAGGATGACCTCAAAGGACTAAATTACCAGTGGATGGGAATCTTAGTAATGTACACTGGGCCACAAAAATCAGAAAAGCAAGTAACAACAGTATTTGCCTAAAATTTAATAGTTTATAATGTTTTCCCATAGACATTTTAAATTAAAACCATATATTTTACTTAATTTATTTTAATTAATTATTTTCAGATAATTGTGGATTCACATGCAGTTACTCTTACCCAGTTTCTCCAATGGTATCATCTTGCAAAACTATAATATATCACAGTCCACCAATCATATTCAGATTCCCCCAGTTTTACATGTACTGATTCGTGTGTGTATATTTAGTTCTATACAGTTTTATCACATGCGCACATTGGCATATCCACCACCATAGTCAAGATACTAAATCATTTCCATTTCCCCAAGGAATCCCTCCTGTTGCTCTTTGATAACCACATCCACCACTCCCCTCCTAACAACTAATTTAATAACAATTCATTTTTAAAACAAAATACATTGGTAGGAATGTAAAATGGTACAGCCACTCTGAAAAATAGGCCATTTCTTGTAAAACTAAATAGGCAACTCCCATACAGCCCAGAAATTGTGTACATGAGCATTTATCCCAGAGCTATGAAAACTTATGTTCACACAAAAACTTGTACTATGAATGTTCACAGAAGCTTTATTTGTAACAGTCAAAATCTGGAAACAACCCAGATAACCTTCAATGGGTGAACAGTTCAACAAACCATGGTCCATCCACACCATGGAATACTATGCAGCCATCAAAAAGAATGATTTATTGGTACATAAAACAACTTGGATGAATGTCCAGGGAATTATTCTGAGTGAAAAAAGCCCATCCCAAAAGGGTATATACTTTATGATTCCACTTTTATAACACTCTTGAAATGATAATTTTAAAAATAGACACAGATTGCTTTGACCTGCTCCTCATCACAGCCTTGGGAGAAGTGTTATGCGTTGCCGTTACATTAATGGATAGGTGGTCCCAAAATGAAGGCTGGGGTCCACAATGGCATCTGATTTGCCTCCTTAGCTTGTTTCCTTCCTAACACTCAAAAAATATTTAGTTAATATCTATCTAGTCTGGGTAAGACATGAAAAGGCATAAAAGAAAAATAAAATACAACTGTGGCACTTTGTATGATGCGATTCGCCTGGATTAAACATGATCACACCTGAATTATTTCCCAGAAGCCCCTTCCATGTCACAGAGTTGGCCAAAAGAAGAATTTTGCAAGGCAGAAGCAGAAGCAGCTATTGCTTCCTGAAGGTTGTGGTGGTTTTCCAGGGTGTCAGGCATGCTCCCCCAACTCCGCATCCAGGTCTCTTCCTGACCCCCCAGCCTGCACAGTACGCTTGACGTGGCGGCATGTGGTAGACTTCCTCACCAGCTGTGCAGATGCCCTGCCCTCCTGACACCTCTGCTTGTGCACAGCCTCAGGAGCCTGGAGAGAGATTTTTCTCAGATCCCCCAATACACCTTCTACCCTTCCTACCCCTAAAAGAACTCCTCCTCTCCATATCACTCATCTTGGCACTGCTCTCCCTAGGGAACCCAACCCTGACAGTCAGCAGACCACTCAGGACAGGCTATGGCCACGACAGAGCCCAGGACAGGGGTACTTCTGAGGAGTGGGGACAGGAATGCCAGGAATCATCGAGATAGGCATTCCACAGGAGGGAGGATGTGCTCAGATTAGATATGAGAAGGGAGTCCACTTCACTCAGACCCCCCACCAAGACACACACTGCATAATTTGCCCATGAACTTGGGCCCCTCGCCAGGTAGAATTTTTTTTTTTTAATTTTATTTATTTATTTATTTTTGGCTGTGTTGGGTCTTCGTTTCTGTGCGAGGGCTTTCTCTAGTTGCGGCGAGCGGGGGCCACTCCATCGCGGTGCGCAGGCCTCTCACTGTCGCGGTCTCTCTTGTTGCGGAGCACAAGCTCCAGATGCGCAGGCTCAGTAGTTGTGGCTCACGGGCCCAGTTGCTCCGCGGCATGTGGGATCTTCCCAGACCAGGGCTCGAACCCGTGTCGCCTGCATTAGCAGGCAGATTCTCAACCACTGCACCACCAGGGAAGCCCCCAGGTAGAATTTTTTGAGGAAACTGAAAATGGGGCTCTAAGGCCAGCCAGCATGTAATACAAACCATCTCATTAGCATGCTGTGATGTCAGTAACCACTAAGAGGCAAAATACACAACAGGAGTTATGGAAGGATAGTCATGCCTTGGTATCCATGGGGGATTGGTTCTAGGACCCCCACAGATACCAAAATCTGGGATATTCAAGTCCCGGAGTTGGCCTTCCATATCCATAGGTTCCAATAGATGGCTGAGTGATTGTATGTTTCAGAAGAGGCCCCACATGTGCTGTAATTGTGAACCTGTGAACTCTGGCCAGAGCTGGGCCAGGGAGCTGCACCTCACAGGAACTATGTAAAGGGGGTCTTTTTGGAGGACAGAAGGCAGCCAGTTTAGGAGCCAAGATGTACTGACAAAGTGGTGCCTCTTGCTGCACCTCTGCTGCCCATGTGCTACAGCTAGCATGACTCCTGGTTTTCCAGGTTTGGCCCTTTGCTTCTGGGCTAACCGCCTGCCCCCTAGAGAAATACTAGAAGGATCAAAGTGGCCCCGGCCCGGAGAAAGACAGACCTAGGAACAGAGCAAGTGCCTTTTGTGCAATTAAAAATCCAGTTGATGGGACAGTCAATAAAACGGTTAAAGAGATTACGTGAAAAGCCCACGCACGCCTTGGTCACAGGGCTGTGTGCTCACTCCACGTGGCGCAGGAGACTCAGGAAGCCTGTGCCATCAACTCCCACATGGGCCTCCTCTGCTCATTCGTATGCAGGGGCTGGCGGCTTCGAGAGAAAAGACAGCACCAGCATTGCCAGTCAAGACAGGCCCTTGCTGCTGTTTTGAATGACACTGGAACCACGGGGGGGCATTTTGCTTGCCTTGTCCTGGCCGTGACAAAAGCCACCCCTGGCACAGCGAGTGGTCAGCCCAGGTGTGGAGCCAGCTGCTCTAACACCAGGAGGCCGTGGTGGGGCCGAAGCCACAGCAGGAACCTGCGGCGGGACCTGGCGTAGGAGGGGCTGATGGGCTTGAGCTGGGCGGTGGTACCTCTGGTAACTGGTTGCCTGTCACGTGGAACCTCTGGTGCCCGCCCGGCCGAGCAGCGCCAAGGATTGGCAACCGTGCAAGTGAAGCACCTGCACACAGTAGGCTGACAAGGTGAACAATTGCCATGAGGAGTCTCAGCAGGGCCAGTGCTGGATGGCGGAGTCCGCTAATCAGAGCGTCCTGCTGGCTGAAGAAACAAGGTTCAATGTGGAAGTAGCTGCCCCCTCCAGGATGCCCTGGGGACACGGAGAGACCAAGCAGTCCTGGTGGAGGAAGGGACCCAGGCATCTTCAGCCTTGGGGCGGGGGTTTTCTTGGCATGGGGTATTGGTCAGCAAAGTGTATCGTCAGGTCCTATTGTGGACAGACAGGCTGGCTCTGCAGACCTCCTGAGAAGCCCTCAGAAGGTCTCCCAAAATTGTCTAAAGGAGGTGGCCTATTTCCACTGGCTCCTGTCACTCCGCTTTACAGTCCCCAGGGCTCTTTCAGCTGTGCTTGTGGACAGGCCACCTCCAGACCACTGCCCACTCCAGCTGCCCCAAAACTCTGGGCCCTCCTGGAGCTCCTCCTGGGGACTTGCCTGTCACCCGTCTCTCTATCACACTGTTCTACCACCCCAGTGCGTCTGTCCACATCCTCAGCTTGTGTTCTGTGGCTTCTCCAAGCAGAGTGGAAGCTCCCAGGAGTCCTGCCTCTTAGACTTCTTTTTATTTCCCCAGGACTCGTAGAGTCTCCACCCATCCTGGGTGCTGGCTAAGTATTTTCTGTTCTTGCCTGCCAATAAGTGAGAATCCAGGGCATTGTCATTTTAACATAATGATCACTTAAACTCCGAGTTCTTCTGTCAGTTTAACTTGTGTATTAGTCAGGGTTCTCCCAGGAAACAGAACCAATAGGATGTGTATAGAAAGAGAGAGGAAGAGATTCATTATAAGGAATTGGCTCACAAGGTTATGGAGGCTGGCACGTCCCAAGGTCTGTGCGTAAGCCATCAAGCTGGAGACCCAGGAGAGCCAATGGTGTAGTTCCAGTCTGAAGGCAGGAAAAAAGCTGATGTCCCAGTTCAAAGACTGTCAGGCAGGAAGAATTCTCTTTCTCTCTTTTTTTTTTTTTTGGCCGTGCCACACGGCTTTCAGGGTCTTAGTTCCCCAACCAGGGATCAAACCTGGGGCCAAGACAGTGGAAGCCCTGAGTCCTAACCACTGGACCACCAGGGAATACCCAAGAATGTTTTCTTATTCTTAGGAGGGTCTGCCTTTTTATTCCATTCACGCCTTCAGCTGATTAGAGGAGGCCACCCACGTTGGGGAGGGCAATCTGCTTCACTCATTCCAGAAATCTAAATGCTAATCTCATTCAAAAACACCCCGACAGACACAGCCAGACTTATGATTGACCAAATATCTGGACACCCAGAGCCCTGTCAGGTTGATATATAAAACTAACCATCATAACCTGTATTTCAATGTAATTAATTTCCTTGGTAATCTAATAATCTGGTTTTCTACTGCTGGGTAACAACACCCCTCTCCCCAGAATAAATAAAAACTAAATGACCTTTGAGGCCTAAAACAACCCTTTTCTTTTGCTGACAGTTCTGTGGGTCGGGAGATTGAGGGAGGCTCAGCTGGGCCGTCGGGTCTGACCCACGTGGTGTGGGCAGGGCGGGGGGACTTCCGGGTCCCCCCACAGATGCCTCTCCGCTCAGCCTCTGCCTCCTCGGTGCTCCTTGGCCTTTCACAGCACCATGGTCTCTGGGCCATCGAACTTCCTGCACAAGCTGTCTTCCAAGCAGAAGAAGATGAAGGTTCAGGATGGCGTCACTTCCACCGTATTCTATTGGACCAAGTATTGTCAGCACCGCCCAGATTTGGGGGGGTGAAGAAACAGACCCTTCAGCTTGAGGGGGAGTGATAAGGTGACTGAAGAAGAGCATGCGGCCTGGGGGACATTGTCCAGCCCCCTTTGGAAAGTCCGGTCTGCCCATCGGATGGACTTCATGTATTAAGGGCATCACTCTGACCAGGCATCTGGGGGCTGCACTAAGCTACCAAAGGGGCACATGGCACCAGCTAAGACTGATGCACCAAGACACTGGCTTATTCTGTCAGGGGAAGAGAGGGAAAGGGAATCATTTCAACTGTGTATTGGCCGAATTAAACACCATTCGAACAGGCAGCCTGGAGATCTACAAATATGCTTGCTTTCCTAAATTCGTCACAAGGTTTAAAAACTCTCAGTCAAGGATGAGATGCAAATAGGGGTGGTCTGTTAACTCTGGGATCACATCTTATCCCAACCCCTATTTCAGAGCTGCCAGGTTGCTTTCTGGGCTGCACCCTGGTTTTGTGGCCAGGCCTGAGGCCTTCCCTGGGAGAGCACCACCCAGGTCTGCTTGGAGAAAGTTCTAAGTTGTAAGTAACTGCCAACACCGGGGAGCCAGCACCCGAGAGACCTGGGGCTGCAGGCGGCTGAGCAGTTCTGCCCTGAGGGCGCTGTTGGCAGATGCAGATGCACCTAGGGTCAGAAGTTCCCCCTCCACATGACAGACCCCCTTCCAGTCCCCCAGACCTCCACAAACAGGAGCCAACCCGAGGATGCCAGCAGAAGAAGAAGGCCTGGCTCAGTTCACGGAACAGAAGGGTTCCATTCATTCCCAGACTTTGAGAAAGGATTCCCAGACTTTGAGAAAGGTTTCTGGCATTAGAGGATTGACTCGGAAAGGAAAGGACTTGTTGGATTTCTCGCCTCCTATGTTGGTCCTGTGAACAGAGGGGGCCGGCTAAGTGGTGTTTGGATCGGGGCCTCCTGGGTGAGGACAGTGGGTCAGCAGCTGGTGAGGCCTATCCGCAGTGCAGAAACCAGTCATGAGGACAAAGACGGTTGTTTCCAGCCTGTGACGGATAGTGCCTCAAACAAAGTCAGCGAAAACAGCTACAAGCAAATGCAGACATTGACCCCCTGGGTTCTTTACATGATCCCCAAGAACCCTTAGACTGACCCACTTCTCTGTCCCAAGTTCAAAATGCCAGCATGGTCAGGGGAGGAGAGGGGAGGGGTGAGGATGGATTAAAACTGTCCCCTTGACAGACATGTATCCAGTCTCTTCCCTTCCCTGGAGAGCCTTAGTGACCAAAAGCCAATTGGGCCCCCCTTCCTCGTGCCCAACCAGAGCTCTCAGGGAATAAAAATAAGCTGAGTCCAATTCACTTTTAAATTACCTGGAGAAAAAGGGAGGAAAGACAAACGGCCTTTGACCCACTGCTCCTGGGAGAAGCCAGGAGGGTGGCAAAAAGTCCCTGCAAAGTTGATTCCCCCCAAGACACGAGGACAAAGACGGGCTGCATTGTGCTGAGTAGCAGGGCAGGGCTATTTTTATCCCCTCCACATAATCTGATTTCCAGTTGGCATGTTTTCAGACAGAACTTTCCTATTAAAATGTGCCACAACTGTGACTGAAAGGAAAGCTTGTTGTGCTCAGAAAACTCTTTACAAGAGGCTCTCTTACCACGATGCCCGCGTGACTGTGTCCTGACTGCGCTTTTGAGGATCGATTTTTTCACTAATATCCAGCCTGACTGGACACATGTGGCCAGTGCTTTACGAGGGATGAGAAATTACTGCAGAGGAAGGATGGCGATAGAAAGATACCATCCCTGCCCTGCCTTTTTCTTCCCGGGCCAAGCAAGCGCTCTGGATTTGGGACCTCGGACACGGCCCCCAAAACTCGAGGCTCTGACCACATACTTGAAAGAGGTTTAAAGAAAATGTTGGTGTTTGGATGAGGCCCAACTGGGCAAGCAACTCTTGATTTCCTAACCTGGAGAAAAAGCTTCCTGCTAAAAGGTACAGAGGGAAGGAGATTAACATAGTGATGAAGCAAAGCGATGAAGTGAAACCAAATATGCGCTGATCTCATCGGAGTTCCCCAGCCTCAGCTCCTCTGGACAAGAGGAAAGTGCACCCCCCAGCCAGGTAACCGGGCTGTGCACCAGGTACAGGTGAGAGGGCTGATGTCGGGGAGGGGAGCCCGGCTCCCAAGGTAGAAAGACTCACAGCGGTGCGGCTTCGTCTTTGCCTCTGTAAAAGCATCACTGCGCTCCATCTCTATTTTTAGAGCTCAGCATTTAAAAGGTCAAGTGCTTTCTAAAGTGTTTATTTTTCTCTCCGGTGTTTGTGCCCTGATTGAAGCGCCAGCCTTGTGTTACCTCCTAACCCTCACACCAAACTCGCTCTACTCCCCGCAGCTTACTTTTTACCTGAATTGCCAACAAAGCTTGAAATTAGCAGCGTTTGGGGTTTTGAATTTTTTTCTTAATCTGGCTCCAATCTTGACCCCTGGAGCCACAAAACATGGTGGCCACTCAGGAAAAGTACAGTGCCTTCCCTGGGGCAGCGGTGGGCAGAGTGCACCCCCCACCACGGAAGGTCTTCACAGATGGGTCCAAGTGCGCCCCACATGTATGCAACCTGACCCCCAAGGGTTCAGTCTCCCAGGCACACCTAAGTCCTTGCAGGAAGTTTGGAGCTGTGTCCAGGGGCCACCCTTGATTCCTGAGCCTGTCCACGGAGAGCTGTCGGGCCACATCTGTCCTGGCTACCACCTGTCACCTCTTGCCCTGAGCTTCTCCGTCCATCACTCAGTGTCACAGAACTCTCTGAGCTCCTCCCAGGATCGCCCAAGGCATGGATGAAGCCCCCACTTAATTCCCCAAAGCACAGTGAATACGGAGCTGCAGGGTTCTATGCAACCTCAGCCAGGGTGCCTAGGTGGCAGATGGAATCCCGACCCCAAGAGAGAAGCTGCCGCTGCTCTGCAGACCCCCTTCTCCTCTAGTCCGGAGGCTGTGCTTCGGGCCACCAGCCAGCAGTGTCCCGGTCCAGCCATCTCCCACAGAACTCCCTTTGTACTGGTCCACTATCCAGTGTCCAGGCCTCCCTTCCCTCCTGGGGCCTCATTTCCGGTGACAGCACAGTCAGGGCAACTCCTCTGGGAGCGGGGCCGAGGCACTGTGGGATTCCCAGCACCACTCTGCAGGTCCAGATGATCCTGTCTGAGGACCTGGAGCCTGAGATTTCAGGGTTCCATGCCCACCAGGGCCCTCAGCCCCAAACCTCGAGGAGAAGGAGAAAAGAGAAACAGGGCAGAACTCTCCTCTAGCAAAGCCCTTGAATTCTTGGACCAGAAAGACAAAACACTTCTCCCAAAGGACAGAAACATGCTTCTCACCCTGAGCACACAAAACCAGTGTTTTCTTTCAGGTCCAGTTGAAAATGTGTGTTTGGGTCATTTCCTCAACTCTCCAGAGCAAGGGCAAGATCCACCCTCCAAGACAAGCCCCAGACCTCTCCCTAGGATAGGGCAGGGCAGTTTCAAGTGCAAAATCATAGTAAACAAATAAAGCATGTGTCCTCACGTCCAGCGCTCGGGGATTGGAGATCCTGGTGTCCGGCTCTCAGCAGGATGCACACCGTCTACTTTGTGTGTCCACGTCTCCATCTGCAAAGCACCACAGTTCATCCGGCTCCCTCGACTCATGAGAAAATGCATCAAAAGGAGAAAAGAAAGGCAACACAGCTAGAACCAGAACACAGAGTTCTTTAGTGGTTCTCACCATGGATCCATGTCCAAAATAAAAATAAATAGAAGCCGAGGTACATTCTCTTCCCCTGGAACATCCACTCCCTTTCCCCCTCAATCTCAGCGTCCCCTCCCCTCCTCTCTCCTCTGGGTGCTGCCTCACTGCACAGGCCCCTCTCCGCCTTCTGCCTGCACTTTGCTGCCCAGGGCCTGTTCCAGCCCAGCCTGGTGCTACCTGCCCTCTGTGCCCTCCAATCCCCTGCTGAGACCACAGGGAAGATGTAGGATGATGGGTGAACTTTGGAGGTGACCATTACACTGTGGTGAGGGCCTCACATGAGACCACAAGATCCAACAAGGATATTCAACCAGTCCAGCACACTTACTCCCCTTTCCTGCAGGGTTAGCTCTTCCATTTACCAAAGCTGACCTTTCCTTTGACACACACACACACCCACCCTCCCCCATAACTTCTTTGGGGAGAAAAAAAAGCAAGCAGGCAGTGACTCCCTTGCCATCTCTCTGACCTGCTTGCTTTTGGATCCGCGGATAAAAGCTCTGCTCCTTGCCCAGAGCACACCTCCGCAGGTGCTGGACGCACCCTTCCACCTTCTCAGGAACTTCGCTTTTTTCCCAGAAACATTATTTTTCCCTCTCTATCAGATACTTCCAACAGCAAGAAAACATGTTCTAATACATCAGTCTTACATTTTTTTTCTTGACTCTACATCCTCCTCCATCAATAGTCTCATTTCCCTGTTTCCCATCACAAATCCCAGAATGCTGTCTATAGATGCCATCTGCACTTTCTCTGCCTTCTAGTTTCTGCGGGGGCCCCTCCCACCTTATGCATCCCCCTCCACCCCCTGGAATTGCTGGTCAAGTTCACTGAGAACCTCCCGTGACTTTCAGGTAGACAAAGACGGAGGTTGCTCTCTGAGTTGCCCCATCTCTCAGGAGCATTAGAGCCTGTCTTGACCCCAGGATAACATGCTCTCCTGCCCTCCTGCGTCAGTCTTGTGCCCTCCTCCTCCTCACTGCCCATCTTTCCAGGCTTTGTGTGGCTCCCCGTGGATGCCATCCAAGTCCTTGTCCTAAACGTCATCTAAGGCTCAACAACTCCAGACTCCAGCCTCTCCACTGAACACCATACACAAACTTAACTGCCTTCTTGATTTCCTTGAAGATCCAACCAGAGTCCCATACTTTGTGTGGCCAAAAGGAGTCTTAACTCTCCCCAAGCTTCCAAATGCTCCCTCCTAATTGTTCCATCTTGGTCAGTGGCTCAAGCACTCATCCTCAACCCAGCTCCTTCCCTCTCCCTCCACATAGACTCAAATCTCACATTGTTCTGTTGGTTCTACATTTTTATTTCAAAATGCACCTCATATCCACCCTCCACCCTGCCCAGGCCTCCATCATCTCCAGCCAGGCCTGTGGCAGCCTTCCCAGTATCTACTGCTCTTCCATCTCCAGTCCCATCTCCCTGCAGCACATGTTGCCAAGGTGACCCCGCGGGTCTTCCTGGGCTGCTGAGGTCTCTGCAGCTTCCATCTGGCTCTCCTGGATGCTCCCTCACTCGGTCAGGACCCTGCCTCTCAAAACCCAGCCACCACACTGTGAGCAGCCCAAGCCACATGGGGGTCCTCATGATGAAGTTCTGGTCCACCGTCCCACTCAGCCAGCCTTTGAGGCATACCTGCCTGCAAGTCATTGGCACCACTCATTTTGAGGTGGTTCCTTAGGCAGCATTAAAAATTGGAACACTGCATCACACCCATAGAAACAGGAAGCGATCAAAAAGGGGATATTCAGGTAATAAAATAGGGAAATTAAAAATATATACAGAAATGAAAAAGTCAATAGAGGATTGAAAGAATATGTGGAGCAACCCTCCCGGAAAGCAGACCAGAAGAGCAGATGTGGGAAACAACAGAGAACAGCTGAGACAGTGAGCAGGTCAGACCCAACATCCAAATGACAGGTAGTCCAGAAAGAAAACAGAGAAAACCCAGGGGAAGAAATTGTCAATGAACCGATTCAAGAAAATGAGTTCCCAGGCAGGCAGCGCCCACTGAAATCCCAGCACATGAGATAGAAGACACTCATAACTTGAGCAGGTCATGGGGAGATTACAGCACAGGGGAAGATCCTAAATGCTACCAGGGGCTTCTTGATACCACAGTGGAAGCTTGGTGACAAAGGAGCAATGCTTTTGAGGCTCTAGGGGAAAATTATTTTCAACCCAGAATATTACCTGTAGCCAAACTATCGTTTTGAATGAAGACATTTTCAGATACGGTGATTTGCCAAATATATGGTTACCAAAGGGGAAAGGTGAGGTGGGAGGAGGGATAAAATAGGATTTTGAGAGTAACATATACATACTACTATATATAAAATAGATAAACAACAAGAACCTACTGCGTAGTACAGGGAACTATACTCAATATTTTGTAATAACCTATGTGGGAAAAGAATCTGAAAAAGAATATATATACAGATACAGTGTTTTACTTCAAAGGGACTTTTCTCAAGAGCCTATTGGAGCAGGAACACCACAAAAATGAGAGGAAACCAACAAAAGAGGAGAACATGACATCTAGGAAAGTGGGGATTTACCACAGGAGAGATGCAAACACAACCCCTAAACTGATAACAAAACAAGGCCATAGGACGACATGGGGCAGCAGGTCTGGACGCTAACCAGGCCAGATGGAGCCACAGGAAGAAGAGGGTTTTCAAGAAACAGATGGGAGGGTTTGAACATAGTGAAAAAAATTACTAGTCTAGTGGAAAATTCAAAAATGAATGAACAATAAGCACATAGAAATTAAACGATTTTTAAAATAGAATGAGGCAATTATTTATTCCTGGGCAATTCAAAAGTTATACAAGGAAGGGAATGTAGTCATCGCATGCCACCTGTGAACAATAATTTACATAATTACAGTCATGTCAAAATACATGATTGATGTTGTCAGAATTATTTTGTCAATCTGTTAGGAGCTTAATCGTCACTTTTCAAAGTAGTCGACTCATAGATAATATCTAAAACCCAAAAGTCAAGAAACAGTAGTATCAGAAATATGGAGAAATATAAGAGCAAATACCAACTGAAGCAGTAAAAAGAAAAAGGTTAACTCCGGGGAGTGAGGCTCAGGGATGGAGATGTGGACAGGAAACTGCTTTTGAAACTGGGGAAATTTTTAAACACAATTAAACTAACAATTGAAAAATGAATCAGGGCATTATAGCAGGGAAGCCCCCTGCATGGAGTTTTGAAGGAAGGAGACAAGCAAAATGAATTGGTAGATGGTAGGGCATAGGGAAATTACATGTGGACTATATGTATTTGTTATATATTTGTTATCTTCCAAAAGCATCTCATCTCGTCAGTTCAGAAACATAGTTCTCAAACAGAGAGTGGTGACACTCCAGGGCTCCAGGGCTCTCCTATGGAATCTGAGAAGCCAAGCCAGCCTGTGGGGCTCTGAGCAGTTCTAGTGGTCACAGTAGAAAATGATGGGCTATATTTACCCAAAGTGGTCACGCCAACCATTTCCAAATGCCCACCCGGTCCCTAAGAGCTGCCAAGAATCCTGGTACCCTCCTCACTCATATCTCTGCTCATTAACACTGGACCTAATCATTTACATCCGGTTAGTTAGCTCTTCATGGTTAATTTCTAAAACATGATGATTCCATATCATTATAATATACAATCACATTTCATTTCTATTAACTGGCCAAGATACATGAACTATGTAATTTAGCAATCTAATACTAAGACTTCTCATAAACTGAAAGACAACAGTATCACCTGCAATAACATCACTCCTGAAAAACTTTGACCATCATCTTTTATGGACCCCTATTTGTTCTGGAGTGATTTTATGTTTGCAGAAGAGTTGCAAAGATGGTACAGAGAGTTCCTGTGCACCCTTCACCCAGCTTCCCCTATTGGGAAAATCTCACATAACCATAATGCACTTGTCAAAACTAAGAGAGAAACATAACTATTAACTAAACTCCAAACTTCATTCTGAGTTCATTAGTTATTTCCACTAATGTTCTTTCTCTGTTCCAGGATGCAGTCGAGGATACCACTTTGCATTTGCAATCATCTCTTCCTAATTTTTAAATTTTTAGTTACAAAGCATCAAATGACTGGCTCTATCTTTAATTTTAGCAAGGATCTGGTAAACCTGTCATGCAGTAAAAACAAGACAGGGAAGTAAAATAGGAATGCTTTAAATATCTGAAAACAAATATTATTTATGGAGTTCTACCTACACATTCCTTCCCCAGACCCTGCAGGAGTTGGGAGAAATGGTGTGTTGCTTACCCCTCTGCTGCAGAAGGGTAAGCAACACATCTATCACTTGTCCCTCATCTACCCCTGCTCTAGTCAGGATTCTCCAGAGAAACAGAGCCACCCAGATGTGTGTACATAGAAAGAGAGAGATTTATGATAAGGAATTGGCTCATGCAATTATGGAGACTAGAGAGTCCAAAATCTGCATGGTGGTCAGCAGACAGGAGACCCAAGGAAGAACCAATGCTGCAGTTCAAGTCCAAAGGCCATCTGCTGGCAGACTCCCTTCTTCCTTTGGGGAGTTCAGTCTTTTGTTCTAGTCAGTCCTTCAGCTGATTAGATGAGGCCCACCTACACTATAGAGGACAATCTGCTTTACCGGCAGTCCACCAACTTAAGTGTTAATCTCATCCAAAAAACACCTTCATAGAACATCCAGAATATACGGGTACATTGACCAACTTAGCATGTAAAATTAACCATCATAACCCTTTTCCCTCTTTTTCCCCTGTGGTGTCCCACAAAAGATTCTGGAAAAGTGGGAGTAAGTTTAACACTGGCCTGCAAGAATTGCCTGGTGAAAATGCACTTGTTTTCACTCTACATGGGAGAGTCCATATGCATGTAAATAGAGCATCTTGCTATTTGTTTTGAGCAAGAAGTTCTGGGGATATAAGAACATGTGGAATAAAAATAGGATTCTGTTGTGTGTTCTTCTAGAAAGAGATTTAAGAAGTGGCTCTGGCTCTGACCCTGGGGAATTCCCAGCAGCCTGCTTTGACAATCCCAGATCTATCACTGGTGGCAGGAAATTGAACAAAATTAAAAGTCTATAAACATACAGGACAGGCTTTTTTGGAAAAATTAGTCCATTTCCAGGACAGCTTTCCAAAGGAAAGAACAGTGAACAGAAAATTAGACACTCGGTCATCACAGATCCCAGTGATCCTGTTAATGGGAAAGAAACACAAGTGCAGCCTTCCCGTGAGGGTCAAACAGTGCAGAGGTACCGCTGGAGGAGACCCTCCGAGGCCACATCACCTGCCACCTGCCAAAGCAGGGGGCAAGTGCAGGAGGGAAGCGAATTGTACGCTCAAGAAGAAGAGTGAACCTAACATGATTTCCTCACAGAGGTAAACCTCCAAACTGATGAGGGCAATGGAACAAAAGCACAGGTGAGCACAGAGCATCGCAACGTAGATTCAGGCATCCATGCTCCACGCAGTTACCCATAGTGTCCTGGAACTTGATTTCTGGACCCAAAATCTACACTGAGATTCCTGACATAGTTCTTAAAATTCCCTCCTATTTCCAGTAAGTTTAATCCTAAAGCCAGAGAGTAGATACCCTTTGGATTTTGAAACATTTAGGAGGAGTATAAGCAGGAATTTGCAGAACAGGTAAAAAAAAAAAAAAAAACGGGTAGAGCCAGCACTCTCCAGCACTTTTGTATAAGGGGACTTGCTCCTAAGGAAGATTTAAACTCTGCCCCCGCCCCTGGTAGAAATGTCCTTTGAATTGGGCAGATGCAGATGTTCAGGTCTATTGCAAACATGCTGCAGAGGCTTTGAGGTTATACATGACTTTCAGGAGGATCCAATGGGTTGGAGAGAGATCAAGGTTGGTGGCCTTGCAGACCACCACTCATCACTGACCACAGAGGATGTCTGGGAAGACCCTGCTCCACCGAGGACTGACATTACTGTCAGAGCCTGATCATTTTGAGGTTATTTCAGTAGCCACTCATTAAATGCCCCCCATAGAGCTGCACTGTGTTGGATGGCAGTGCTCTGAAACAAGGTAGCTGCCCTACAAATGAAACCCTATGATATTGTGATGGAGGGTACCTGACATTATGTGCAGATCAGATCAACAGAAGGAGTGAGTCCTAATGTAGACTATGGACTTGAGTTAATAGTAAGGTATCAACATTGGCTTATTGATGATAACAAATGGACCACACTAATGCAAGATATTAATAATAGGGGACACTGGGTATGTGGAATCCTATATGCTATCTGAGCAATTATTCTGTAAATCTAAAATTCTGCTTAAAAGAATTAATTAATTAAAGAATCTGCTGATTGCAAAAAAAAAAGAGGGAGGAAGAATACATATGTATACACAGAGCCCATGTGTAAACAGAATATTTCCAGAAGGTTTCTGGGTGGCTGGGAGCAGAGCTGGAAAAGAGACTTAATTATCTATCTTTTCATTCCTTTTGAATTGTGTTACCAAGTGCATGCATTACCTCTTCAGTAAGAAATATGATTTTAAAAATTTTTTTAAAGAAATAAAGGAGCTAAAATAAAACTGTCCTATTACTTAAGTAGAGGAAAAGTGCTGGGAAGACAGAGAAACAGAAGCAGATGAAACTAACTGAAGAAACAGGTAAGCCATGGACCCAAACTTTAGCGGTGTCTGGTTGGTTTCTGCTTTTATTTTTGCCCAAATTTTGGTAGATTCCAGATGAAAGTGCAGATATCCAACCTCTGAGCAACAATACAGTGGTCATATTGTAACAACTGGGTCATACAGGACCAGTGGCTGGAGCCACAGAGTGGCTACCCCTTTAGATGTAGCAATGGGGTCCAGTTTGCCACCCGTCTCCCCATTGTCTTATACTGAGTCTCTTCTCTCACCTACAGAAACTTTTGGGCCTCTGTAAGCATGCACATGTCCAGCCCCTGGAGGCGGCTGGTTCTGTTGGTCAACCAGCTCTTCCCTTGTCACGGAACCTGCCCATTCTGGTTGGGGAAGACCTCCCGCCATGCTGGATGGTGACCCAACAGGAGTGATACCAACAGAGGTAAAGCCCCTGTGCTGCTCCCAAGGCTTAACCCAACCCAGGGATTTCTAAACACACCTAAAAGATAAAAGACGAAAGAAAACTATTAACAAAGAATGCAGGTTAACAGCCCTGGGTTTGGGGTGGAAGCCAGGAGAGTCAAGGACTGATTATTGTGTTGTTGTTGTTGCTATCATTTTGTTTTTACAAGGAAAAATATCCTATATATCCGTGCATGGAGCACTTTATTTTATGGCAACAAGGGGCCAAAGCTACCAGTTTTGCTCTTTAGCAGTTCCTTTAAATGTTATAAAGCATGTCACCTTGTGGATTCATTAGCTGTTTCTTTTCCTCATCAGATTGAAATATGGCAAAGACTCTAATAATATTCTAAATTCCTGGCAAAGAGCCTCAGGTCCATCAGGAACAGCTAAATGTCCTCTTCTCAAAGCCTCCTTGAAATGTCAAGTGCTCTTATGACTTTATGGAAGTGGCACAAAAGTGACGTTTCAAGCTTTGAGGACTTATTTCACTCCCAAGTGAGGGATGCAGCCAGGCAAATGCTCTTTCACCTTGTCGTGCTTCCAGCTCTGTCTCGAGTTCTTTCTGAGTGTCACTGAGTATCTCTTTCTTAGGGTGCCTCTCTGTTTCTCTCCATTTAGTACAAGGAGTATATTCATTTAGCTTCCAATTTTACTAGTGGAACTGAATTTACTGCAGCCTGAGCCAGAGATGCTAAAGTTAGTCACAATGTTCAGTGGGATGCTTCTATGGTCCCACTGGCATTGGGGTTTGGGGAAAGAAGACAGACCCAGTGAGGTGTACACACCTCGCATGACAGCCTAAAGCCCTGGTGTGCATGAGAATCACCTGGGCTGTTTATTACATGGAAAGTGCCCTCCTAGATCTGTGGCATCAGATGATCTGGGTGTGGGAACCAGGAATATGCCATGATTCCAGGCAGGTCAGCCACCAACTACAGTTAGAGAAACACAAGCCCAGCAGAGAACTGGAATTATTCCACCCTGCAGCCTGTATCAAAGGAGTGGTGGGTCACCTGGGATGAGAGCTGGAAATCAAGGGCTTCTGCATTTCTGTTCCACCAAAGGCTCTGGAATCTATATGGCCATCTACGGCAGTCTGACAAGGAAAATATCAAAAAAGTCAGAATATAGGACCATACGGAATTTGTTGCATTCACAATAATTACTTAGACTAGAAATGGGAAAGGATCTTGAGAGGCAGCATGTCCTTCATCCTCCCTGATGAGTTAACATGTGGAGATCACACACTGGAACTTCCCAGTTGCAACAGTACCAGCAGGGCCACTTCTGCAGCCACCTCCAGTCACCACGTCTCTCTGGCTCTCTGCACAGCTGCCTACCACACACGGAAGCTGCTCAGTCCACATGCCGGGAATGGTCCAGGGCCAACCCTCAGCCAAAGAAGGCTGGGACTGGTAGACGAGTGCCCCAGCTTTCCTGTCCCTCGCTGGGGCAATCATGAGGCACGTTCATCAGGGCTCATCAGAGGGTCCCCATCACCGCAGCAGTCACCTAATCATTAATTCCATTAAGAAAGGGTTTTCCTTCTCCCTTTTCCCTTTCCTTCACTTGTGCTTCCAGGGGGTCACCACCCAAAGAACTTGTAAATGAGCAGGACCCTATGGGGCCTTCCTGGGACAGACCCCTCCTCCATATCGTCTGCTTTAGCTCCTCTCTGAAGTACCTAGATAACAGTATGTGATGCATATTTCCTGAGTTGTTTTACCACCAAATAGAAAAAAACAACTACTTGATGATCATGAGCACATAGCCCCCAGACCTACTGGCGCCTAAGGATTGATAATGTTAACCCCTGTGACACCTCACCATCAACCAATCAGAGAATTGTGCAGGAGCTGACTACATACCCTGGGATGCCCCTCCCTCAGCTGGCCTTGAAAAAGGCTTTGCTGAAACCCATTAGGGAGTTCAGGTGTTTTGAGCGCTAGCTGCCCTGTACTCCTTGCTTGGTGCCCTGCAATAAACACTGAGCTTTCCTCCACCACAACCCTATTGGCTTTACTGGGTGCGGCAAGCACAACCAAGTTGGGTTCAATCTTGTACCCAAGTTCTTATCTCAGATTCGGCTTGTGCAGAAAGCCAAATTTAAGCTTCTAGTTAAGGAAGATTCTTCATCCTCTGCTTCCTATGAATTGCTTGGTTGTGTTTTATTTTTAAGAATTAAGGAGAGACAAGCAAATAAAAGTTATCACATGAGAATGGGCTAAATCCATGTGAACAGATAAATTTTAAAGTATTCCAAATATAGACTAGCAGAAAAACATACCAATAATAGGAAAGCAGAGTCAGAAGGGTGGCAACTGGTTCTGACCCTATTGACTGTGAAGCTAAAATTCCAATTTTTAGTCTGCAAAAGTGACAGACCCAGCACAATTCAGAACAAAGAGATGATGTCTGAAATCAAAGAAGCAAAAAGAAATACACTTGATGCTAGTGCAGATAATATGGGGTAACCAATGATGTGCTCATGGACATAGGAACGAAGCATAATTTTGGTTATTAGGAATTATATTCTAGGTATAAAAATGTGATTGAGACAGTCATAGTTACACACTGAAAATCACACATTACTTAAACTTTACACTTCCTACAGATATTAGCTCAAGATGGATCACAAACTCAAATGCAAAACTTAAAACTAAGAAACTTAGAAAAAAAGGTAGGAGAAAATCTTCAGGATCTTGGACTAAGCAAATAGGTCTTAGCCATGACACCAGAAGTATCATCTGTGAAAGGAAAAAGTTGATGAGCTGGGCTTCATCAAAATTAAAAACTTTTACTCTACAAAATATCTTGCAGAGAGGATGAAAAGACAAGCTAGAGATTTGAGAAAAAATAGTTGCAAACCATCCATCCATCCATCTATCCAACTAAGGACTTGTATCTAGACTATATGAAGAGCTCTCAAAACTCCACGATAAAGAAAAACAATCCAGTTAGAAAATGGGTAAAAGATATGAGACATTTCACCAGAGAATATGCTGATGACAGATAAACACAAAAAAAGATGTTCAACATTATTAGCCATTACGGAAGTGCAAATTGAATCATGATTGCTTCATACCTATCAGAATGGCTAAAATAGAAAATAGTGATGACACCAAATGTTCGATAGGATCAGAGAAACTGTATCCCTCATACATTGTTGGTGAGAATGAATGGAAAATGGCACAACCGCCCTGGAAAACAGTTTGGCAGTTACATACAAAACTAAACATGAAATTAGCATACAACCCAGCAATTGTATACATGGGCATTTATCCCAGAGAAATGGAAACAGGTCCACAAAAAAACCTGTACACAAATATTCACAGCAGATTTATTTGTAATAATCAAAAACTGGAAATGACCCAAACGTCCATCAAGGGTGAATAGTTGAACTGTGGTCCAGCCATACAGTTTACCACTCAGCAATAAACAGGAAGGAACTATTGATCCATGCAAGAACTTGGATGAATCTCCAGGAAATTATGCTGAATGAAAAAAGCCAATCCCAAAAGGTTACATACTGTATGATTCCATTTACATAATATTATTGAAATGACAAAATCATAGAGGTAAGGAACAGACTAGTGAATGCCATGAGTTAAAGGGGTGGGGTGGGGAGGAAGGGAAGTGGGTGTGGCTATAAAAGGACAACATGAGGGATCCGGGTGGTGATGGAAGTGTCCTGTATCTTTACTGCATCAACATCAACATCCCAGCTGTGATATTGTACTATAGGTTTGCAAGATGTTACCATTGGGGAAACTGGGTGAAAGGTATATGGGATCTCTCTGTACTATTTCTTACAGCTGCATGTGAATTTACAAAGTGAAAACAACTTCAAAGAGCAGAACAAAACACAAAGAAAGTGTCATGAATTGAAAGAATTCCAACATCATGTTCAAACATAAAGGCAAAATTTTACTGAATGTTAATACACATTAAGTAACAGGAGAAAAAAAATTTTTAATGATTTTAGAAGCCAGGGATTCAGTGAATAATGGCTACTTAATAGTCACAAACATCATTTTTAAGTATTAGAAAGGTTTTAATATTCATCCGCAAAACGTAAAGAAACATTTTCAAAGCCTGGAACTGTTTCTACTATTGAGTTCTACATGGATCTCTTCATTCGCCACTACATGAGGAACTGAGCCAAAACCATCTCAAGCAATAAACGGTGCTCTGGTTGCCAAGAACATTACTAATTCACACTTTTTAAACCATTTCACCAATAGCTCTTGTTTTATAGCATCCCATAAAGTTTTGACCCATTCACACACTTGAGAGTTTGCGAGCCTCTTCCTTCCTCCTTTTGATATCACTTCAAAGCCTGTATCTGCTTGTCCCCTGTTTCCTTGTGAGTCCTTTAAGTGGATTTTCCATACTGTATCTCAAGGTTGTGACTGGCTGGATAAGTCTCCTGGTGAAGTCACAGCTGGCCATTGTAATCAATCGAAGCTCATCCCAGACTAACATGGCCAGTTACTTTAGTAACCCTCTAGGACACACTAGACCACATGTCGGCAGTCTACAACATAAATTCTTCCTTGTTCATCCAACCTGGGATGAACCAGGGATCCTTTCTTCTGATCTGGATATAGTGTTCTTTAAAAAATTAGAAGAAGTGGCAAATTTCATCCCATTAACAAAGAATGCTAATACAACTGTAAGATATAATTTCTCATGTCCAGAAGTTTTAATAGTGGACAATTAAACAAATTTTGCACTTTTGTAGTTGGGTTTGATGACACATTGAGCATCATAGGGACTTAGGTCCCTAGTAATATTCATATATCCATATATATTAGTTACTATCTCACAGATTACCCCACAACTTAGCGACTGAAAGCAACAATAAACATGTAGTACCTCACAGTTTTTGTGGATCAGGAATTCAGGAATGTCTTACCTAGGAGGTACTCTATCAGGGTCCTTGATGTGGACCAAAGCCAATGCACAAAGGCAGTCAGGCAGGAGGAATTCCCTCTTACTCAGGGGAGCTCAGTGATTTTTGTGATACTCAGGCCTTCAACTGATTGGATGAGGCTCACCCACATTAGGGAGGACAATCTGCTTTACCCAGTCTATGGATTCAAATGTAAATCTTGTCCAAAAACACCCTCACAGAAAACATCCAGAATCATGTTTGACCAAGTATCTGGGCACCCTATGGCACAGTTAAGTTAACAAATAAAATTAACCATCTCACCACTGTTTCTCTATTAATATATTGACATTAATTATGACAATACTATCCCCTCCTAAGTATCTTACTTGCCCACCCCCCGCCCACCCATCCATGGTAATGTATGAGTTCTCAAAGGCATCACCACCCTGCTCGTGATCACCTCCGATGCTTTTCCTTCCCCTGTCTCCACACCTCAAGTTTCCTTCCCACCACCACACACCCAAACATCCAGCCCTAACTCCTTGGTTTTGGTGAAATATTTAATATTGTAAATATTTTAAATAGCAGATTATCATTATGCTTTCTCTTCTGGAATGAATGTTCTGTCTCAAGAATCCTTAGTTAACATTCACATGCTCATTTTCCAGTGATTCATGGTTTTCACTTTGATGTCATATTGCTAGTGCAAGACATTGTTCACAAGGGCCCAGAACTCTTTATCTTCTCTAGCTTGATTCAAGAGTTTTCTTTATATTATCCTCAGATAATGTACATGGTTATATTTCCAAGGCCCTATATAGCCAAAATGACAATACTTTGTTATGGAATATGAATTCCATTTTTCTCAATATAATTTACTTGGATAATAGAGGCTTTTTCCTTAATTATTATCTTCTATCTTCCAATGTTTTTGATGAAACATCTAATGCTAAATTCATTATTTTTTTCTTATATATAACATGCTTTTTAATTTTTTTCTGAATGCTTATAGGTTTTCTTCACTTTATCAGGAAATTCTCTGGAATATGTTCAAAGACTTGTTTTGTTCATTGTGCTTGAGACTCAGAGAGATCATTGACTATGCAAAGTCACGTGTTTCTTCAGCAATGGGTGGTCTTCTTGCTCTAGCTCCTTAGTTACTACTTGTCAACCTGTCCCCTTTCTTCATTCTGGATTCCTACTATTTATGTTAGTCATCCTGGTTCTGGTGCCTCTTATCTCCTCACTCATAATTTCTCACTGGCTCTCTGTCTGGCTCTGTTTTGTGAGAGGTTCATTCCACTCCATCTTTCAAACCAGAGGTACATTCAGGACTCAGTAAAGGTGATCCTTTTTTGATTCATCTACTGAAGTCTTAAATCAGAATTCATGCATTTTATTTTCATAAAGTCCTCTTTTCAAAGAGATGATGTGACCTCATCTCTTTGAAAGGTCTTCTCCTATTCTCACTAAAGTTCTCAAGTCATTCCATCAGTTCTGCCTCAAGATAAACCATTCATCTTGATTGACTTCCCTGACTTCCCTCTGAAGTCCTGAACCCGCCAAGTGAATTGTAATTCCCTTTGCCCACTCAAAGTTGTCACATGCCTTCAGGTTAGGTGGTAGGGAGCCCCAGATCAGAGGTGGCCTTGCTGTTTTAACAGCCAGAAGGGGTTATGCTCCAAACTGGGATTGGAGAGAGGGCTTTTCAAGTGCAGGGAGACACCTCTCCCAGCAGCACATTTCAGCTCACAATTAAGACCCTTTGCCAAATTCAGGGCCAACCTATTCTGGTATCCCCTTGAAGGACCTCACGCATACAACCTTCCTCTCAGAGGGCCCCCTGGCTCTCCCTGGCTCCTCAGACTGCATAGGAAGTGGGACCCAGTTCCTGCTGACACCTCTGTCCTCCTGGCCCAGATTGCCCGGCAGGCCACCTCTGCTCCTGTTCCAACACACCTGCTAGCACATCTCTGGATCACAGTTCGGGGCTGTAGCAGTGAGGGGTGAGTTTAGTGTATGGACGGGGGTTGCAGCTGTAGGAACTTGGTGAAGGAGTGAACCAATGAACAAGCACTTTGGGATCACAGTATTTATTTATTTGAGAGGAAATGGACCACTATCTCTCTTTTTATAAGGTGCTGGTGCATTTACCAGGAGCGTGCATGGGACAGAAGGTGCAGCTTACACCTGAGTCAGGGCCATCTCAGAAGCAACTCCAGAGATCCCAACTGGCCTCGGAGAGTTGAGAAGGGCAGTGTATTGGTCAGCGCAGGCTGCTGTGACAAAAACAACAGACATTTATTTCTCATAGTTCTGGAGGCCGAAATCTGAGATCCCAGTGTCAGCAGGGCTGGTTCCCTCTGAGGTCTCTCTCCTTGGCTTGTAGACAGCTGTCTACTCCCTGTGTCTTCACATGGTCTTCGTTCTGTGTGTGTCTGGGTCCTAATAACCTCTTTTTATAAGGACACCAGGTAGCTTGGATTGGGGCCCACCCTAATGACCTCATTTTAACTTAATTCACACTTTGAAAGCTTTATCTCAAATATAGTCAATATTCTGAGATATTGATGGTTAGGAATATGAATTTTGGAAGATACAACTCAGCCCATAACAGGTGGTTGCCTCCTCTGCTCTCCACTCCCTTGGGTTCTGGAAAGACCTTCTAAAATCCTCCTTCCTTTATGTCTCACTCCAGGCACTTGATTGTTTTCCATTCATGGACCCAACCTCTCTGGTCTATGCTTCAGGATGTTCTACCATCCTATATCCTTTGCTACCACCAAACAGTCACACCTGTAGCCTGGAGAGCCTTCCCCGACCTTGGGTCACTCTGTGATTGTAGGACCATCTGGGGCTGGTATCTGTCTCCACTGTTTCAGAGACTGATTAATCGTGTGCTTCCCATGTGATTCCAGGCTGTGGACCCTCTGACACGCAGGAACCTCAGGGCAGACCACCCACCTTGAGTGCCTGTTTCCCCCACAAATCTACGCTGACCACGGGGAACATCACAAGGAAATCCCCAACTCAAGCCAGATATGAGCTGCAGTATTATCAATATTCGTGCTGGCTGCATTCAGACAAGAGACTCTCAGGCAGACCCATGGACTAAACCACTTTCAGGCTGAAAACTCCAGCTTTGGATCAGCACCGGGATTCAGCATGGATGTTACTGCACCTGGGGCCACTTCATCAGACACCCATTGCAAAGATGCCTTCATGACCAACAAGAGTAACTACAGACCAGGGCCTCTATCTCCAGCCAGAACTGCTGGCCACTTTCACTGAGGTTGGCAGACCGTTTTTGGAGGATCCAGAGAGCACTTGCTAGAGCTATCTAGTTCTTCAGAGGCAGTATAGGCTAGTATCGAAAACACACAATCTGGACTTTGCCTAGCTTTGAATGCTGACTCTCCCGGGTACTGGCTGTGTGACCTTGGGTACTTGACCTCTCTGGGCCTCAGTTTACTCTTTTGTGAAGTAGGAACAATAATAATACTTACCCTCTAAGGTAATTGGGAGGATTAAATGTAGCTATCTTTAGAAAGCATTTAAAGAGTGTCTAGTATGTAGTAAGTGTTCTACAAGTGTTTCCTGAAATTATTATTATGGTGCTTTTACCACTATTTAATATACACCTTGTGGAGTTGATCACTTGCCTCTAAACTATGCCCAGTCTTACGTTGCATTGTGGCCAATGCGGGCTGCCACTGCTGCTGTTTTAGCTGAACCACTCCTGGTGGAGGCCCTGACATCCAGTGATTCTCTTCTCTAACTCTGACGTGACCCCCATCCCACCAACTCTCCCCACTGCGTGCTTTGCTCAGGATGGAGTCTCACACACACAACTGGACCTCTGCAGACACTCATAGACATGCCGACCAGCCCAGGTCTCCCCACTTTCCCAGGGAAGGGGGCACGGTACTTAAACAAATTGCGAGAATAGTATTTGAAGTGTCACTGAGAGGCTAGGGTATGAAACAGAATGTTCTGATCTTACCTAGCTGAGGGTGTCCCGTAGACTGGTCTGGAAGTACATCTCTAACATTTGTCAAGCTACCTGGAAACTGGTTTGAACAGTCAGTGTGTGTATTTAAGTTGATTTCATTTTAGACACTTCATTACGGCAGCTGATAATCTCTTTTTAAAGGAAGCTTTCCTCTGAGGATTTTAAGACACCTTATATCCATTAAAAACTCCTCCTGCACTACACCCCAGTATGGTATTTGCACGTGCCTGTTTTCGTGTGCACCCTTGATGATGGCAGACAGAAATAGCAGGGAAGATTAAAATGCACATACATCCCTGGGATGGAGAGTCTTGATTTCTTCCTCCACCAAACTGTTATCTGGCAGCCAAGTCAGATTTAAGTCAGTTTCATTACGTCCCCCCATTTCTATAAGCAAATTAGAGAAATTAGACAGCTCCCACTCCGACCCCAGCCTGAGTGAGAGGGCAGACCCAGGCTGGCAGCCTCAGGCCAGGTCCATCCAGGGAGGCTGGTACATCCCAGAAAATCTCCCCAGTCCCACTGACTTTCAACTTCACCTGCAACATTCAGAAAATGGAGATCGAACCACGTGACCCTGTTTTGTGGCAAGAAATTACACCAACTAGGCCAAGTAAATAGAAGAGCCGAGGCACCCACACACCCCTAAGGAATGACATGTGTGACCCAGACACCCTTAAAGGGCTAGGATGACAGAAAGAAACCTCACAATTCAGATGAAAAACCTGACAGTAGACAAGTTTAAAAGGCATTCTCTAATAATCCAGAATATAGGAGAGAAGGAGGGCCATTAAAATGCTCTCTGCTCCCTTGGAGCATCTCAGCTGCTCTTTCCATAAGCAGAAAGAAAAGCTCTTTGAAAAGGCAATGATTTGCTTAGAAAACATTCATTTAAAATGTCTTGCAATTATTGACACTCTCATTAGATCTTGGCAGGAGCACAATATCGTTGTGTCCCATGTGTGCCTGCCACGAGAAGAATCTCATTGGTTCGGAGGGAAAATAAAATGAAAGTCCAAGGGCACGATGCTTGAAATGCTGGTGATGGGAAGTTGACCACCCCAGGATTAAGGAAGCTGGTATCTGTGTTGTCATCCACCTCCCAGCCCGCATCACCTCTCTCTCTCTGTCTCTCTCTCTTTCTCTCTCACACACACACACACACACACACACACACACACACACACACTTGAGCTCAGCTGGGCAGCCATCCAAATGATTCATATTAAATTCTAGCTATATTCAGCACAAAAGTCATCTAATATCAGAGGATCAAAGTTACATCAACTAACAAGCACTGGGGAATTGATAAGCAGCTAAAATTAGGTCATTGCATAGCAGCGGCTTTTGATGGATGAAGTGAAATTTAGCCGCAGGTTTGCTATTTAAAGATCTGTTACAGCATCCTTTCCTGTAGCCACAATGAACGTACAGCAAAGTATCAGGCCTCTGATGAAACGTTTAATCATCACTGTTCGCTCCACTGTCTGTGGCAGAGATTTACACGTTCCTTAAGAGCATAGTCAGCTCTCAGCCTGGGCCGCATAAATGAATGCATTTTAATTCCCACATCCAGAGCCTAACAGAGGCTATTTCTTCCTTCTCGGGGTAAATTCTGTAAAGTTATTTTAATCACTGTTTAAAAAAAAAAAAAAAGAAGGAAGAAACAACAGGCCCAAAATGGAGTCACTTGTGCTAAGACCCATGTCAGCAAACTGAGATTTAATACTTATGACTAAATGCAGTTTCAGCTTCTCCCAGGAATGTAACCTTTAACCAGTCAATCTGGGATTACCTGGTCAGCACTAGTGAGGTGACCTGCCCAACAGACCCCTTCTGTCCCCCATAGAAAGGTGACTTTGCCTGAAACAATCTACTCTTTGCTAGAAGTTTCCTCTTCCTGCCCCCTTCTACCTATAAAAACCTCATTTTGTTCAGGTCCTGAGAGCTCCTTTCTGTTCACTGGATGGGATGCTGCCTGATTCATGAATCATTGAATAAAGTCACGAAGATCTTTAAATTTCCTCAGTTGAATTTTTCTTTAACATCATTTTTAAAAGCATTCCATCCAACACTCCAAATCCTGACCCAGCTCAGTGTTTCAAAATTCTTCATCTACTTAAAACAAACACAACTCTTGATTGCCAAATGTATTTTTCAACTTGTCCCAGTTTCCTCATTTCTTTGTTTTTCTTTTTCCTTCCATTTTAGAAACATAAACCCTTCCAAAATGGCTCATTTCCCTCTCGTCTTTGGTTTGTTTCTATTTCTGTATGCATAGGATTGGGGATCCTGTTTAGTCAGATCTCAGTTAGCTGTGGCTGAGGCCCCAGCCTGTATGGCAGTCACTGGTTTTAGTTCTACAACCCCAAGGCCACACCTGCAGCCAGAAGGGCCTCGGGTCAGTGTGTCCTCTCCAGGCAGCACTGGGTCAGGGGGCTGACGGCCCATCTAGCCCCTACCGTCCCCCAGGTCTAAGGGGGCTGTGACAGAGCCAGGCACACCCAATACCACCAATGGCACCAAGGGACTGTTGAGCCTCCCCAGGTACTGGACTCAAAGAGAAGGGCAGCAGTCGCAAACACATCTGAGAAAGGAGAGAGGCTTCTGTGGACAAAGGCAAGTGCAGGGGGGCAGACTGGGCCCCTTTGGAAAGGCCTGGAGGACAGGCCACCCTTGCCATAGGAGGCAGGCTCCAGCCAGGCTTGGCAGGGCTCTGGCGGCTGCCCGGGCCCCAGGAGAGGCAGGGTATGGGGAAGGCTTGGGAAGGGAGCACACATCTGTGATGGCCCTGCAGTGGCCCATACAGCCAGAATTCCTTGGCACACCCAGGGAGGGGCTGCCCCTGGGATCCCTGGGCTGGAGGACAGAGCTGGGAGCCATCAGAAAGCAGAGGTCAAGTAGGGGCCCTCCTGGACCCACCCCAGTCACCGCTTCTATGGTTCCTCCCAAGAGGGACACCCAGGATTCTCAAGCCTGCCCCTCCTGTCTGATGACCAATCACCAAGGCAGTGATTATCTTGTCATCACAGAAATGTCACGATGCCTGGCAATGACTTTTCATAGGCTAATTCTACACCTTGTGCTTCCCATTCTAGCCAAACTGTTGTGCTGGCTTTGTTGGGAAGATAAACTCAATCACTGGAAGGCTGTTCCCATTGTATTAACGGGGTGCTCTAAATGGAGTGGCTTCTGTAATCCTACAGGCATTCATCAGAGAGCCCACTGGAGGCGGCAGGAGCGGGGTGTGCCATCACCCCCAGTTTGCGGTTTCTTGTGATGTGGCGGGGATGGGGTGGAGCTGTAGGGCCCAGACCGGGGGAGCACTCTTGGGAGGCCGGGCTAACACGGGGTAGGGGTGGGGAGGTCATGGGGTTGGAGTGGGGAGGGCTTCCTCAAGGTCAAATGAGAGAAGCAACACAAAAGACTTGATTTCAACCTCAAAGTGGTTGTTCTTGTCTGTTTCCGCACTCTCCTTACAAAGCCACCCAGTGTATCTGTCTTAGTTTGGGTTCTTCCAGGTAACATTCCAGGGCAGGCAGTGTATTTGGGGGTGGGGGTTATTCCCAGAGCACTGTGGGGTGTGAGGGGGACAGGAAGTGAGATGGGACAGAGAAGGCAGCAAGAATGTTGTCGTCACCGTGATAACTGAGCCCAGTCCCACTCAGGACCCTGGGATGCTAGTGTGGAACTCAAGGTGAGGTCCCTGGAGTGTGTGTAAGCTGCTCCCCTGGGCCACTGGTAGAGACTGCTGGGTGCAGGAGGACCATTAACCTGCAGGCGTCCTGCCCTGCTGAACAGTCAGGCAAAGCGGCCCAAAGGCCAGAAACAGCCCAGCTGGGAGATGCAGGGATGGAGGATGGGAGTTAAGGGGCGTGCACATCCTGGTGGGAGTGGGGATATGAGTGGGGCATGCTGCCAGCACTGGCTACAACATCCAAGACTTCATTTTCAGGAATGCTATTTTTTTTTTTTTTTTTTGGCCACGCCATGTGTCATGTGGGATCTTAGTTCCCTGACAAGGGATCGAACCCGGGCCCCCTGCATTGGAAGCACATAGTCTTAACCACTGGACCACCGGAGATGTCCCCCAGGAATGCTATTTTTAAGGCTTAGATTTGAACCCTGTGTCAGAAGAAATGGGAGCCAAAAACCTGATTAGAGTCAGGAGCTGTTTTCAGGGGTTAATTCAAAGGGACACTTCTATTCATGGTCACAATCCCGACCATATGTACCTTTACACACGGTAGGTGCTAAGATCACCCTGTGGGTGATGATGTGCCCTGGGTGGGTACAGGCCTTTCAACCAGAGGGCCTATTTCCTGAGACCAGTAAATTACACCCTATCAATTATACCAGGTGTCATTATTAATCACCTTTTTCTATGTAATTTAGACTATTAGCCGACTGTATTGTCCAAAGAAGGCCACACCTGTAGGTACAACCATCCCACCAGCTGTTCTTACAATGTGACAATAGCCTCCTCTCAAGTGGTATGGTCTATATTCTCTCCTATTATGGGTTGAATTGTGTTCCTCCAAAATTCATATGTTGAGGTACTAAACCCCAGAACCTCAGAATGTAAACTTTTTTGGAGGTAAGGCCTTTAAAGAGGTGAGTAAGGTAAAATGAGGCCATTCGGTTGGGTCCTAATCCAATGTGGTCACTGGTGTCCTTATAAGAAGGGGAGGTTAGGACACAGACATACAAAGAGGGAAGACCATGTAAGGACACAGGGAGAAGACAGCCATCTTCAAGCCAAGAAAAGAGGTCTCAGGAGAAACCAACCTTGCTCATACCTTGATCTTAGGCTTCCAAGTTTCAGAACTGTGAGACAATTAATGTCTGTTGGTTAAGCCACCCAGTCTGTGGTATTTGTTATGGTAGCCTGAGCCAATTACTACGTGTCCCCTTGAGCCTGGGCAGACATTGTAACTGCCTGACCAACAGAATGCAGTGGAAGTGACACTGTGTGACTTCCAAAACTAGATCAGAAAAAAGCAGCAGGGCTTCCATCAGGCTTTCTGTCTCTCCTGGATGCTTGCTCTCAGAACTCAGCCACCATGCAGTGAGGGGCCCCAGCTAGCCTACATGAGGAGACTACATGGGAAAGAACTGAGGCCCCAGACGGTAGCTGGCACCAACCATCAGACACGTGTGAATGAGGCTTCAGGTGATCCCAGAACCCAAGCTCAGAGTCATTCAGTTGAGGTCCCAGACAGAGTGGAACAGACACAAGCCACACCTTCTGTGCCTTGTCTGAATTCCCACCCCACCAAATCCATGAGCATAGTAAAAGTTGTTTCACACCACTATATTATGGGCTCACTTGTTACATACTCAAGGTAGCTGAAGCTGGCAAAAACAGGAGATACTGCAATTTTCATTTTGCCAAAGAGAAAAATGAGATGAAGAGAAACTCAGATTCACATAGCTAGAAATGGCAAAGCAACTTGGGTGAGTAATTTTGCTGTAAATGTAGAGTCATCAAGTGTGCATTTCAGGGAAGGAAACATGCTAAGCCATTGGGGCACAGAGATGGTCTTGGGGACACCCCTCCCTGAATGTGCCCCTAGGATGTCCACCTGCCATGAGCATTTTCCCCCAAAGGCTGTGTAAGTAAATCTATTGCATAAATTCCTAAAGTGGCATATTTATTTAAAGCTGTTAGATCATGCCACATCTCCCCGCAAAGAGATGGCAAGAATCAACACACCACTAGCAGTGTCTGACTCCTGTACCGGTTCAGTCTTGGCAACATTATTGGGTTTCTGATAATTGGAGAAGCTTTTAGTCATGTTATAATTACCTTTAAAACATTATATAATATACTTAAATGAGTATGGGTTGAATTATAACTTTGAAGCCTTATCATTTGTCCTCACGTTGTGAAAGGCAAGGAAAACAGCATAATTATACCAGTTTCCTTTTCTTTCTCTCTCTCTCTCATCATCTCCAAATTCTTGCTAATTATATAATTATCTCTAAATGGTCATGCTAGAGCATTTGCATTTTGCTCCCACACACATCCAGCTTGCCTGAATTCCATGCTCATGACCACTTCTTTGCTGCCAGCTTCTGAAGTTGGTGGCTTGCCCGGGGTCCACCTCAAGCTCCTTGTCAGCAGGGCTCCTGGTGAGACATTTCCTGATTCCTTGTTTGCTTGCTCTTTTCTAACTTCTATCTAGTCGACACTCTTCATATCATCACCTCTTCCCTTCAGGTTTTTTTTTCTTTGAGAGCTTGTTTCACAGTGGCCATATATTTTCTAGTCTTTGAATTTCATGGAGAAACATAGGTTGGCTATGTTCTTTGGCTTTTAGCACAATTTTGTGTGTGTTCCTCACCCGTCTTTATCATCTCTTTCCCTTTTCCACCCTTGCTCAGGTTCTTTGCTGGTTCTTTTTTGATCATTAACAGTCCTCATTTGTGGTGTCATTCATGGTAGACCATTGTATCAGTTGTAGCTGAGGAATGGTGTTGGGGAAGGGACCAGTGGAGTGAAGCTTGGATTTGGGGCTTTGTGCCAAACACACACCCTGGGGGCTGTCTTTACTCAGGAAGAGCTGGGGTTGCCAATTCAAAAGATGCAAAGCCCTGCACCCTTGGTCTGCTCATGGCAGGTTCTGCCCCTGCCTCTGGCTGAGGAACCTACCGTGCAGACAACATTCGCCTCTCTTTCTGTCAGTCATTCTAGAGCCTGATAACAAAGGAAGCCTGGAGTTGACCAATTGACTCAGAGAGTTGACCAAGAAGCAAGTGGAAATCCTTCTTCCAGTGGGGCGATCTGAGTAGACTGCAAACACGCACTATATTTTCTTTCATACGTGCCACAAATGCTTTCCATGATTTTGTGTCATTCCTTCGCCTGTTGCTAGAATGGCTTTGCTGAATGCTCTCCTGGGGAAAATCACTTAATTGTTTCAATTTTGCCAATTATCTACTTAAGGGTCACTGTTTGCTTCCTATGATATAGCAGCTTAACTAATTAAAAAGATTAACCTTGGGTGGAAACATAGCCTGAATTTATGCAAATTATATGAAACAGTGACATGCATGGAGGGGTAAAGGAGAGCCTAAGGGACTTCTGGTCTGTGGAAGGCTGACAGCTCTTGAAAGCAACCTCCAGAGCTATGCTACTGGGACCAAGGCTAGCTAATGTCCAGGTCCAGGGCAGTGTTCTGGCTCTGATTTCATGTGACCACCCCCTGGGGCATCTGGAACCCCAAATGGATCACAGCAAGACCTCATGGGGTGGGGCCACTGCTGGAAATTTCAACAGCTCCCCAGGGGGATTCCAGCGAGTGAATGAGGTTGAGAACCCCTGAATTGGATCAGAGTATGTAGCCTTTGTTTGTACTTTTTCCTGAAGCGAATTTAGAAGGAAATTCAGTTAGAGTCAAACACACTTGTCCCCTTCCAATCACAGGTGTTAATAAATAGTAACAAATCAGAGGAGAAAAGAATCTTATTTGGGAAGAGTCCTTAAAAGCTTCCTTTTTCTCTGCAGCCTCAGTGGTCCTCAACCTCAGCTTCTTCTGGACTTACTCTCAGGGCATTAAGAAATATGCATGCCCAGGACCTTCCCCCAGAGGTCCCGATTTAAGAGGTTTAGATGAGGTCTGGACCTTTCCCAGGGACTCCTACTCCCCATCCCCCAACTTCCTCTTTACCCAGGTGTGCAGGGGCGCCTCCGGGTTCCAAGTTGGTTCTAATAGCCCCATGGTTCCTTGGGCTATTTAGGATGGTCAGAACAAAGTGAACACAAGGACTGTTCAAAATTCAAGTGTATCCATTCATTCAAATAGTCACTGAGGTCTTACTACATGCCCTGTACCGTAAGCTAGTTGGGGCAGAGCTGTGGGCAACAAAGACAAGTTCCCTGCCCCCCAGTCCTTATTCTCTTCTCTTCTCTTCTATATGACTACATTATAGTGCTCCCTGTATTCCTATAAACAAAATAATTGAAAATGATAAGACAAGTTATGAGTGAAGGAGAGTGTTGGGCATGCTCATTGCTACTGGGGTGTCACAGCTTCTAAGCCCTCTCAATAGTCAGAGCTAGAAGATAAATATACATACACTCACATAAATACATATTTTTATTTATCTATCTGTATACGTATTAAAAGCCAAGAGTTAGTGCCAACATCTCCGATTCCCATCCAACACCCCCCGAGAGGCTTTCTTGCCTTGTAGTTGCAATTCCTCCAGGACAGCTCCCCTTACTTCACAGAGCTATCTCCAGCATCCTCTGGTGTAGTGACCCACTGTGCTGGGCTCACTTTCTGGGGTAACCTGGCCCTGTCTCCTCCCATTTGGGTTTGTACCTGATCCACTTGGACACCTGTGCCAGCACCTCTCTTCAGTAGGGGCCTGTCCTGCAAGGTCAGTTTGAGAGCTCAGAGGAGCTAGGCTGCCCAAGCCCTTTGGATCTTCCTTTTTTTTCCATTGAGATTAAATATGCACAACATAAAATTCACCATTTTAACCATTTTAAAGTGTACAATTCAGTGGGTTTTAGTCTATTTACAATGTCGGGCAACAATTACCACTATCTTATTTCAGAATCTTTTCATCACCCCAAAAGGAAACCCTCTACCCAGCAAGCAGCCTCTTTGGTCCTCCTGGTAGAGCTTATACACAGCACTCACCTGGGGTGATCTCAGGTAGGCCCATGCACTCAGTCATATGATAGTATCTGCTGTTCTCAATGCCTGACCACGCTCTCCAGGGACCACTTTCTAGACTATTTGGATTCCCCTATTTTGGATCCTTAGATCCTTCCCCTCTCTTTCCTCCTTATTCCACCCACACAGATGTCAATGCCGTGGTCTCTGGTTGTTGGTGGTTTACTACTGCCCACTTGTTTGGGAGACTCGTGAGGATACCTTGTCAGCTGGTTTTTTTGCCCATGTTGTCCATGGAATTTGGGGTTTGCTATCTGGTTGTTCTCTTTTGAGTGTGTGTTGGTGGGGGCTGGAGAAGAGTCCTGAAGAGAGCAGAGCCAGCCTCTAAGAATTGTTTGATGAATCACCTCTCTGAGTTTCCTACCACCCCTGAGCCACAGGGGTTTGGATTTCACCTGGCGCCTCTCCTGGGAAATGATTTAAGTCATTACGAAAAGGTCAAGTTGTTTTCAGAAAACTGTTTTAAGACGAGAAGGAAAGTATAATATGGCTTATGTTCCTAAAATGCTCAATTTTTAAATGCAATTTAATGCTACCTAGAACTTTAATCTATATGCAGCTATTCAGTCTCCAATGACCTGAATAAATGTATGTATGTGTCTGTAGCTCAAATGCAGGGTTTGAGGGTTGAGTTTTAAGGCTGTTATTTATCAAATATTAAGTTCTGTCACGAGTTCTTTCTTCCTTTGACCGTGCTAGCAGGCAGATCACATCCCATGTTTGTAAAGGGGTGTTTGTGTTTGAACAAGAGGCATCACACACTTGGTCCTAAGTCATAGACTAACACCGGGTGAGCACAGACTAGGGCTCAGGGCAGGAGCAAGCAGTTCCCTGCCTCTGCTGCTAGGACTACGAGATCACCTAGAAAATGCAAGAACTAATGCTAGTCTTGTATTTAGTGTTTTGTCTTGTTTTGTTTTGTTAAGATTTCCTTGCTTCTCTTTCCTGGTGACACTGCATCTTACCTGCCCTTGGGCAGTCCTTCCACCAACCAGTCAGGTGATGAGCTTTGCTAGCTCAGTTACATTATGCCACATTCCCACAAGAGCTTTCTGAGTACAGATGGATTGGCTCTGAGCATCAGATTGTCAAGCCTCACATCACCCTCAAATTCTCAGGTAACCTACATTCTTCCTGCATTTCTGAAACATTATTGGGCAAAGAGCTCAGAGCTCCATTTGTCACCAGGTACAAGCCTTTGCAAATGTGACAGCTCTAAAATTACATCAAGAGCTGGTCAAGGGGTCTGCCCACTGTACCCAAGCACAAACTAAGCCAAGGACATCTGCACCTCAGAAAAGTTCCACTTAGAAACACAGGAGTAAGAACAATACAGAGAATGAGGTAAAGCACTCTCAAAAACAATGAGATATTTTACAGTAAAATATTTGTGGTGAATGAATATATAAAGAAACCTATATCAGAGATTGAAGGGAACAGCTCAGAGAGGCAAATAAACAAGTCACTCCCCATTAGGATGCAAAGAGGTAGAGAAAGAGCAGGGTTAGCCTGTGAAATCTTCTTATGATTTCACAAAAATTTGCTGCCTGGACACATTTTGCCTGTTCATAGAAAATCAGAGATCTGAGCAGGCAACTATTTAGAGGATGGAGTATACTGAAATCTACATCAGGATGGATGGATATGGACAGATGGATGGACTGATAGGATGAGTGGATGGATGGATGGGGAGACAGATGGGTAGATGGATGGAAGGATTGTTTTGTGTTAAAGCAGATATAGCAAAATGTTAACTGCACAATCTGAGTTGTAAGAATATTGGTGGTCCCTATACAATCCTTTTAACTTTTCTATATGTTTGAAAATTTTTATAATAAAATGTCAGAGAGAAACCCTGTGGCTGAGTGTCCCTCATGGGTTCGTTTCTTGACAGACCCAAGGAGCTCGTGAAAAAGTAAAACTCCTGAACCTCACCAGGCCCACATCTGAGTTTCTGGGAATGAGGCCTAGGAGATTGCATTTCCAAAACTCTCCTGGGGGTTCTTGTCAACCTGGGGTTTTAAAAACACCATAGAGAAGTCACCTCGGGGAAAGCTCATCACAACGTAACCAGGCACAGCTCTACCTCTCGCCACATGAGCCTATAGCAACTGCATCGAACAGTGGCTGCAGGTCTGACACTCTGACCGCAGGGCTGGAATCCAGATCACCAGGCTCCAGAGCAGTAGAATAACTCTCATACTGTCTTAACTCCTGGGGGTATTTCTGGAGTCACTTTTCACATAAATGACTTGCTCTCACATCTTCATCTCAGGAATCAGGAAAGCCGGAATCAGACGCGGTTCCAACAGCATTCCCTGGAAAGGAAATGGGAAGGAGGCTGAGGGGGAGCCAAGAACATCAGAGGGAAAATGAAGGGGGTGGTGCCCGCAAGCCACAGAAGGACGGGATGGCAGGCCATGGGGGGCCTGCAGTGAGGCTGGCAGAGGAGGACATGGAGTTCTTGCAGGCCTCATCAATGATGGGACAGCGGTCCTGGTGGAGAAGGCCCACGGAAACACAGGCAGCTCTTGAGAGAAGTCCAACCGATGACCAAGGGAGGGAGAGGCGGCAGCTGCAGGGATGTGCGGGGTCAAGGGAGGACACTTCAAGTTCAAGTTGCAAAGACACAAGTGGAATGGCAGCTGGGGTGGGGTGGGGTGAATCCCCAAGAGAGAGAATCATCAGCAGTGGAAAAGGTGGGAGATGTGGGGTCCAGAGATTAGGCAACGTGGGGACCACGGTGCGGACAGCAGGTCTGGGAAGTTGACACGAGGAGTTTCCCCCGTATGTGAACGTAGCCCTACATTCATGGTCTGTCCGCTCAGATCCCATGGGACACAGGTTCTGACCTCATGTTTCTACAGATGTTGTGAGGAAGGTGGGATTCAGCCCCATGTTTGGAAGACTAGGGGGCCGAGGGGGTTAAGGATTTGGGCACAATCATGCAGCACTGACCAGGGGCAGCCCGGGTCTGACCCTGCCAGCCCCAAAGGCATGTCTGTGGGACTCATAGATGGACCATTGGACTTGACATGCAATCCTGCCACGTGGCAGCTGTGTGACTTTCGGTCGGTCACCTCAACTTCTCTGGGCCTCAGTTTCCTCACCTGATAGGGTTAACAGGAAGAACCAACCAGAGGACACAAGCCTGTGTGCTTTCACTTCAACAAATATTGATTCATCCATTTCACTTCAACAAATAAGAACTGAGGGCCTCGAGGGCTGTGCCGAGTGTCTGGCATGGAGCCACCCACCCCATAAACCTAGACAGCCTGGTCCCTGCCATGAAGAGTGTGGTTTAGAGGGGACAAGACATGCACTCACAACCTGTGGTCCAATGAGGGCCAGTGGCCAAGGGCCACCCAGGGTTGTCCCAAGATCAGAAGGAACCAAATGACCCTCCTGAAGATGGGGGCGTTAGGAAAGGGATTCTTTCCGTTATCTATATCTACAACAACGCACCCCAACACTTAGTGGCTTAACCTATGGGTTATTTATTTGTGATACCAATGATTGTTTTCTTATTCTCTCTCACTGTCCTGGAGTTTGATTGCAGTCAGCTCGGCAGTTCTTGGGCAGATGCAACCACTTGGTGGCTGAGTCTGGGCTCACCCAAGGATCCCTCAGGCACCCATCTGTGGTGAATGTGGGCTGTCAGCCGGTCTTCCTCTGGGGCGATTGCCTGGAGCACTGTACCTGGCCTCACCGTGTGCCCTGGGCTCCCTCAGAGCATGGTGGCTGGACTCCAAGAGCAAACATCCCAAGAGACAAGAAGGAGATGCTACATAACGTTTCATGTCCTCACCTCGGCAGCAACGTAGGTCATTTCCAGTGTCTCTACTTTTTGGCCAGTCATTAAGGCCAGCCCACATTCAAGGGGACAGACAGAGCCCACCACTCCAGAGAAGGAGTGTCCACACCATATAACAAAAAGAGCACTGGGATGGGGGTGTGTGACAGCCATTCTTGGAAAACACAACCTCCCCCAGGGAGGGTGGCAGGACAGGTGTCCCCTGAAGATGACCCTGGTCAGCACTGGAAGGATGAGTAGGTGTCTCCATGGAGAAGGAGCCATACCAGCCCAGTCAGGGCAGCTGAACAGCAGGTGTGTTGAGGAAGCTGACAGAGCCCAAAGGGCTGGGAGGGGAGGAGAGGAGACACATGTGGCCAAGGACACTTCGCAAATGTAGGCAGTCAAGGCTCGCTGCACTGGAGCACATCTCATGTCTGCATGTCCATCTCCCTGGGCACATCGCTGGGAAAGGACCCCAACACTCCAGCCCAGCCCTCATGCAGCCATCTGCCACACGGGGCTTTGAGCGTTGAAAAGTGGCCACTCGGACCTGGGATGTGCTCTGAGGGTAAAATGCATCCCGGATTTGGAACACTTAGTACAAAAAGGCATGCTAAATATTTCATGAATGATCTTTTATATCGATGACATGATAAAATGATAATAGTTTATATATATCGGGTTAAAAATAATATTTATCAAAATTAATTTCATTTGTTTCTTTTTTTAGCACGGCTACTAAAAAACTGGCTCACATTATATTTCTGTTGGGCAGAGCTGCTCAGTCATCAGAGCACCAAGCTGTCACCTCCCTGTGCATTTGCTCATGGTGGTTCCCCTGCCCAGGCAGCCCCCTCCCCTCTCCCAGTCACTGCAAATCCTGCTTCCTTCCACGCTGCCTTCCAGAAGTCCTGCCAGGCTTCTCCCCAGCGCCAAAATTGAGTCTTGCCAAGCTTTGTCTTCAGACCACCTTACTCCTGTTTGGGGCCTGATGGATCTCCCTAAATTGATCCCTGCCTCAGGTTTATATACAATAAGAACATTGTTTAATGGGCTAAAATGAAGTTAATAAGAACTCTGGTTTCCACTGGCCTCTTTCTCAGGAGAACTCAAATTCTGTGGCAACGATCAACACTGCAACAGATAAATACAGGGCTTCAGCAGAGCCTCCTGCACTCATAAACACTGGTAATTCAGGCCCTGGGAAGTGGTAAAGCAGTTGCATGCAGTACATTTCTTATTCCAAAGCCTTGGAAAATAAGAAGAAAACAGTTCAGAGAGAGAGTACCACCAACCTCTCAGCAGAGAGACCACAACTTGCCCGATTACCAGAAAGAATACAAATTGTTGTCTCTCATACCTGCAACCTACAATTCCAACATCAAATGTGTAAGGACTTGCCCCATGATTTCTTTTCAAAATACATCCATCATCTGGAACCATATTTCTTTTCCTGGATTGGTTTTCAACGGGGGAATGTACGTTTCTAGCACTGGTAGAAAGGGTTAGTTTTCTGATCCTTTCGTGGTCCACAGTGTTATTTTCCCCCTAATTAACATTTATGCAGACATTTCTCCTGCTAGCTCTCAGCCTAGAAATGATTTATTTTTGGAAAGCTCAAAAATATATTCATTCAGACTTTTTCTCCCCCCTAGTAAGGAATGCAATAGAGGAGAAAGACAATTGGATGCCCTTGGCTCACTCAAAAACTTTAAGAATGTAAACCATCTCCACCAGGCATGGAAAGTGCTCATTGATGAGGAGCGTGATAAGCAAGAAAAGATCTAAATACACAAAACATGTCCACAGAGGGCCCGAGGGGGCTGTATGACATATACATACAGACACTCAAATATAGACTTCAGCAAAAATAGATACTCTGTCCAAATACAGCTAGCCAATAAATATATGTGGGATCACAGCCACCACTATTTTGAAACTCATAATGGGACTGCATCTAACAAGCAGTTCACGTGGAGGTACGGGAGCCAGGGAAGACCGCTGGCTGTGACTCAGAAGCTGCTGGTGTTGCTGACAAAGAATCCCCCAGGCCGGTGCTAAGGGACTCGCATCACCTCATTCAGTCCCTGCCATTTCTGGGAGGTGAGAGTTATGACAGTTAGATTAGCAGCAGTGGCAGGGCTGGGATCTAGACCTGTGTCATCCAGCTCTGAGCACGTGCTCTCACCATTGAGCAGACCTCCTCTCAAAGAAAAACAAAGGAAATCATTCATTCATTCATTTATTCATTTGTTTTCTTTGCAAATATTCACTGACCACATGCTGGAAAAATTCCTTATTGGTCCCTGATTTAAAATAATTAGTAACTGTGGACCCAATTTGTGGCTTCCTTGGAAGACAAAGTGTGTAGAGGAAGGTTCCTGACATGCAGTCAACACCTCACTTCCCTGCTGACACTGAGAACCCTCCCACCTCCTTTCCCTCTCTCTAGAATGGAGGAGCTGCCTGGTCCGGGGAAAGATTATTCACTGTATGGACAGCAGCAGGGCATTGAGGTCACCAAGACAGGTTTCCACAAAGCACAACGCCAACTTTTCCTGCAGAGAATAACACCAAAGTGCCAAATCATTGAGCAGGAAAGTTAAGTACCAGCGGTAAAAACAAGAAGAAGAAATGACATTGGCTGAAGATTCACTTTGTCAAGCTCTGGGCTGAGCACGGTTCATTTTCTGAACTCTACATCATAGGGACTATCATCTTTTCCCTGTGTTATGCTGAGGAAATTAGGGCTTTGAGAGTTAACAAAGTCTTTCAGATCGGGGTCCACGCTCAGCATCAGCGCTGCACACGATTCTGTACCAGGCAGCTGGTCCAGGTGCCTCAGGGAAGAGGTCAAAGGATGCTGATGCCCCCGTACAACTTGAATCTTGGAATGGCCCCATTACTTCTCCCACAGGCAATGACCCACTTATTTCAATGCATATTCAATGCCTGAAATTTCACAATCAAAAAGAAGGGCAAAATCATCAGCCTATTAAAATTAATCTTAACAAGGGGAATCCTAGAACACGACAATCAAAACTCATTTATGTTTTCTGCATGTGAGTATTATGTGTTTTCTCCTGCCTGCAGCCACTGCCTTCCCAGGAGTCCTAGCACAGGGCTTTGCCTGGAGAGAGCGGGAGTATTGACACCTCAGTACCTGCCCCCTTCCAGGAAACTGAGGGGTCACTTCCCACTGGTCCCGATTTTGAAAGAAGAGGATGGGGAGGGGTTAAGTCCTAAAGTGGTACCAAGAGAGACCGTTTCAAAACATCATCTGCAGGCGATGTCCCTAATGGGGGTGGGACATCTTACCGCTTGGGCAGTATCTACATGTATGAATCAAGAGGAACTTCTGCCCATGTAATAAGACTGTCTACAAAGCTTTGAGGACAGAGACAGGCAAGAAGGAAATGTGCAGCCGACATTAGCTGTGGCTATTACAGCATCCTTCAACCCCTCATCTGGGCAGGAAGTGAGCATGTACTGACTTGCCCAGTGGACCAGGCCCTGGGACTCAGGTCCAGAGGGGCTTGGTGGACCTGCCGGGCGCACACCACTTCCTGGAGATCCTGCTCCACTGGGAACTTTGCTCAAGGATTCACCGTGGGGCATGGATTCACTCTTAGCATAGAATGGACCCAGGTATCTCTGCCCAGTCCCGGGTTGCCCAGCACTGAACCTCTTGTGCCTTTGGGGATCCTTTAGGACACCTTTGGAAGATGTCCTCGGGGAAACCAAGGGGTAGAAGGACAGCTTTCTTCACCTCCCAGAGATTCAGGACTACAACTGAAACCACAGGAGAGAACTGAAGTCTGAGTTTTCTAGTAAGTCTGTTCCGTGCAACCCGAATTTTCATTCTGTACTTCACACCAGTTACGGATTTCTTCTCAGAAAACAGGAGGTGAGGAAAGGGGGTGACACCCAATGAGCCCAGCCTTCTTTACTGTGAGTTGGCCAGCCCTTTCCAAAGGGTGTAAAGAAGTGAGAGTGTGGTTTGCTGTGAGAATTCGAGAGGAAGGGAGGAATGTGTAAAGTACTGAGGAGACTTTTACTAAGAGCGTGATGGAGCGTCGAGCCTGGTGCAGCACACAGAAACCCACAGTGAGAGGTGGTTTCCGGCTCCCTGAGGGCTGAGGTCAGGACACGGGTCCACTTGAAGCCGATTCCAGGCTGCAAATGGCCTCTCCTGGGATTCATGGGTCCAGAGAAGGGCCTTGCTCCCGGCATGTGTGAGAAGGGCAGGGATGGGGAAGTGTCACCTTCCAGAAGATGGAGGGCACTCCACCTTCCCAAAGACAGCCCTTGTTGGGGTCCTGCTTTGCCACTTGCCATTCTGTGACACTGGCCACACATGGACACAGAGGTTTATGTTCCCCTCCCAGGAGGAAATGTGACTGTGGTGCTGCCTATCTGAAATCCATCTAAAGGGCTCAGTTCACATCAAAACACCCCAGACCCAAGACAAGAAGACAAATCTTCGACCAATCTCACTTTCCTGTTCCTGAATCCACCTTCCTCCTATTCCGTGGTTGGAATGAGGGTAGCTTAGCCACTGCACTGAAGATCTCCGAAGGACCCAAGTGTCCTTCTCGCTCCTCAGAAGGCATGGGGATGCCCACGCCAGCCTCAGCTTCCTTTTAAAATGGCTAGTCCAAGTTACACGTGAGGGAGGGTGGCTCCCAAACTGCAAAACCCTGTGGGGAAACCAGGACCCTGGTCGGGGAGGGGAATGCAAAACCCTCTCTACCCGAAGCTGGCAGCCCTGCAAGGGCTGTTGCTTCTAATTTAAATTCTCATTTCTTATTCTATTTTGAGATCCTCTCTGGGATTTTAGGAATGTTGAGACGTGCCAGTTGTAAAGCTCTGAGTACAGAACGGTCACGCTGGCTGGGGGCAGGAGCTCGCAAATGGAAACAAATCACTTGTCAGGAGCAGCCTTCAGGCTCAGCGGGTCTGGGAGGGACCCGCTGGTCGAAGAGATGGCCTGGATGCAGGCTGTGGAGAGAAAGAGGCTTTGAGGCTCCCTTGTAACTCTATAATGCGGAGGAAAGTCAGCCTTTAAATGAGGTTAAGTTCCCGGGGAGTGATGGTAAACAGAACGGGCAGCCCCTTAAGTGGAAATAAAGTGGTCTGGGTGTTGCCACAAAGCTACAAAATGAAGCTTAGCTCGGAGAAGTAGATTCCATTTGGGAAAGAGCAAATTTGTCTGCAGGCTCAAGGGCAGCTTAAGAGGGCTCCTTTAACCAGGAAAGAAGGGAAGCAGGAGAGGAAAGGGGAAGGAGAGAGGGCGGTGGGGAGACTGAGTGATGGAGTATGGCTGAGCCGCGGGAGCAAAATGTCACCCTGAGATTTTACAGCATTCAACGTCTGCCCCTAGCACGACCTCTTGCAGCTCAGCGCTGCAGACGTCAATAGGAAAACACTCTGAACTTACTACTAAGGATTTTTCACACATTTAAAGATGTTTTGCATATTTTTTTCTAACCGCCCCCCCTCCACCCCCCAGGCTCTGTAGTATGCTTCTGCATTGTTTGTAACCTCTTAGCTTGTGCAAAGAGCATTTCAAACTCTAGGGACCCTGACAGGCGTTCCTTAGTTTGATTTTTTTTGGGGGGGTGGGGAAGTGGGGGGGCAAGAATCATCAAATGAAAACTGGATGGAGAAACAAAGAAAATACCATCTTGTGTTTTCTTGGTTTAAAAACAAGCAATAAAGGCTGATTTGATATGTTGACAAGGTTCCAGGTTTACTTGGTCAAAAACCAAACCAAAGAGAGGCGTGAACTGAAGTCGCATCCTCTCTCCCGCTGCTGTGAGGTGACCCGCGTTATCAGCCTGGTCTCCCACGTCTGCGTCTATCTCATCTCGCTGTTTGCTCCACAACTCTGGACAGGATGGAGATGAGGGGAAAACTTCCACATCCACGAGGCCCGCCAGAACTCCCTCGGGCTAGTAGAAAGCCGGTTTCTCTTCAAAAGCTTTGCATGTTGATGAGACAATGACTCAGGACAAAATGATTGGATTTAACTTGCTTAAAGATAAAGTTCCTGAAGAGTTTCAAATTGTAGTCTGGCACCCTCTACATATTAAAAGTTACTGATTTGTGTCTGTTCAGAGCTATGAATTTCCATGTCGCTACTCTTTTTTCTTTAGAGAGAAAGTGCTAAATATTTAAAGGCTAAAGTGACCAGGAAGTTCATAAATGCTCAATCAAAAATAATTTCATTCCATTCCAAAATTAGAAGCGGAGAAAGTCAAGAGAATCGACACAAGTTGTTAAAATGAGTATTCAGGTTGGATCAAGTCTTTGTTTGTTTGTTTCAAATTTATTTTATTGATTCTTGATATGCCCTAAGTGGAGGTGACTCTTATTTTTCCCCCCACCAGAGCTTAGGTGATAAAGTCATCCTGGAGGTGGGATGACTTTCTCAGAATTCCTCTCACCACAAGGGATGGCGGGGAAGGGTCTGGTCCTCTAGGTCTCTTCCGGATTGGAATGCAAACTGCCATTCTGGGAATGTTAATTGCGTGGCTGATAATTTCATTCTTTTGCTTGTGGAAGAAGCATTCAGGAAATGTGCCTCAGGGCTATTTAGTTTGTTGAAAAACTAAGAATGTCACATATAGGGTTTGGCCACCTACTTGGCACTAGGAACTTAATATAGCATTGTTATTTTTCTATGGAGCCAGAATGCTAAATTTGATCGCTGAATAGTTCTTGGATATGTTCCAGAAGGAAGCATCCGTATTCGATGCCCAGCAGCTCTCTAAAGGAACAACAAAAGTAGGATATTTTTCATTTTCTAGAAGGCATAGAATTTTGGCTAAGGGACTTTTTAAAAACAACTATTAATAGATTCTCACGCCCAAGATTTAAAAACATACTAGTGTCCTGAACAAATTTAAAAGGCACTGTGCCAGGCCCATCCCTCTGCTGATGGCGTTGGGCTGGGCATTGGCATATATAGATGCATTGGCTTTAAACGTAATGTTCCTCTTCATGCTTTCTTCACTTTGCCATATGTCTTGGTGTTCACTACATGTATGTACGTATCTTTTTCCTTAAGTGTGTGGAATACAATTTACTTAACATTTCTCCCGTTGATGAACATTTAGACTGTTTTCAATCCAATGGCCAAAAAAAAAAAACCCAAACAAATTCTCATTTGAATTTGCAATTCTCTGAGACTAGGTATTTTTATATATGTTTCTTAGCCACCTGTATTTCACTGTCTGTGAATCACCTATTTATCCTGCGTGTGTTTCTATTTCATTGTTTGCATTATTATATTATGGTTTCATAGGCACTCTTTATATATTCTGGATACTAATTCTTTGTTTACTAAATATTTTCTTCCTATCTGTCACTTGTCTTCTCCAAATGTTTCAGAACAGTTCTTCTGCACTTCCTTTTAAACATAAAGTTGAGATTCAGCTTGTCAATTTCAACCAAAAAAAAAAAAAAAAGAAACTTACTGGGATGGGAAGAACTAAAATCTTTATAATATTAATATGTCTTTTGAGAAGAATGGTATGCCTCACCAGGTATTCAAAATTTTTTATGTTCTTCTTTAAGGTTCAACTGTAGATTTCTGATAGATGGCCTCTAAGGGTTAAGCAAATATTTTCTATCAAGTTAATGAGGATTGTTTACTTAATTAAGAAAGAGTGTTAAATATTTTAAAATATTTTTTACATCCATTGAGAGACTATACGGTTTTCTCCATGTCCACTAAAAGGATAAATTATATCAATAGATTTTTCTGATATTGAACCATCCTTACATTCCAGGTATACACCCTAATTTTTCATGATATTTAACTTCTTTAATACTCAATTAGAACCTGTGAACAAGTATTTTATTTAGGATTTTCATATATAGATTCATAAGTGAAGTGTATCTGTGAGGTTTTTTTTGTATTGTCTCTACAGTTTTAGATAAAGATTATACTAGCTTCCTACAATGAGTTGGGATGCATGTCTCATTCTCCATTTACTGGAAAAATATACATAAGATGGAGATTATTCCTTGCAAGTTTGGTAAAACCCACATGTACCATCTGAGTCTGGGGCTTTTTTTTTTTTTGGCAAGAGGGTGTCTTAGTCCATTCAGACGGCTGTAACAAAATACCACAGACTGGGTGGCTTAAAAACAACAGAAATTTATTTCTCACAGCTCTCGAGGCTGAAAGTCTGAGATCAGGGTGCCAGCGTGGTCAGGTGAGGGCTCTCTTCCAGGTCACAGTCTTCTCAGTGTATCCTCACATGGCAGAAGGGGTGAAAGAGCTCTGTGGATCTCTTTTATAAAGGCACTAACCCCATTTATGAGACTCCACCTAATGACCTAATCACCTCCCAAAGGCCTGCCTACTAATACCATCATATTGGGCATTAGGATTCCAACATGAGTATTGGGAGGGCACAAACATTCAGACCTTAGCATGTGGTGCTTTTGAAAGGAGGTTCTCATAATAATCCAAGTAGTCTAGTAGGCTACTTTCTTTTATACTTTCTCCTGCTTCCATGATTTAAGGTGAATACTTACTACATGTCAGTAGTGTTTTTTTCCCAGATTTGCTTATGACAAGTGTACCTGTTGCAATAATCTTATTTAATTTAGTATTATATAAACCAATGGAAAAAGTGCAAAAAAAAAGAGTTTTCATTTTTATGAAGAATAAATTAAAGCTTTAGGAGGACTAGATAGAGATGAACCACTAAGATAAATGGTTCAGATTTAAATGTGCTAATACAACTAGAAGTGATGGGTGGAGGCAGAAATACCAAACATCATATCCTTGCTACTCAAAGTGTGGTCCATGGACCAGTAGCAGCAGCATCACCTGGAATCCCATTAAAAATGCTGACTCTCAGGCCCATTCCAGACATACTGTCATACTTGGCATTTGAACAAGATCCTGAAGAGATGCACAGATACAGTAAAGAAGCTCTAATGTCAAAGGATTCCACAATCAGATTACATTTACTGTCTTAACATTCTTCCTCTGTATTTTAAAAATTGAAACTGGAAATTGTTGACAGTGAATTATAGGTGTGGTTTATGTAAGAAAGATGATGTCTTTTTCCACTCAGCAGACCCATTTTCAAAGAAAAGGCTGTGACCCTACATTAAAAGATTGGTAAGTGAATATATGTTTTTATGTTTTCAATTAAAGTAAAATATTTGTGGTTTGACAATGTTTAATGATTCCTCCCATTAGTACATTTTTTTCACTTAGCCAACTGACTACAGGTCTGGACTGTGATGGATAAAAGGGTTTCTACTGTAATTTATGTCTTCTTAGATTATCATGACTTTCATCTAGAGTCTCAAAAATGTTGGCATAGAGTTTTATTCAATTATAATCTTTTTCTTATGGATACTTTTCCACTTCTATTTATATGTATCTTGTTTTTGCTGTTTTTGGGGTTTTTTGGTTGTTTGTTTTGTTTTTGTTTTTACTTGTTCAGAGTGGCCAGAGATATATTTAAATTATCTTTTATTTTCAAAGCACTATCTTTCATTGTTTTTTGTGTGACTTTATAATTCTTTTTCTGTCTCTCCTATTTTCTAATGCCAGGATTGAAACCTAGAAATTTTCCTCTGACAATTGCTTTGTCCATATCCCTCAAGATGTGGTATTTTCACAGACATTCACTTCTAAATCCATAGCTTATAGATTTAGTTTTTATTTTCTCTTTATTTAAAGGGTATTTTTAAATCTAAAAAGAGAACCATTTTGCCAGTCTTTTGATTTCAATGCCTAATTTTTTTTATTTTTTCTTTTTATCTTTGGCAGCTTGTTCAGATAATGTGGCCTATGTAACTTTTGTATTCTGGAATTTATTGAGATGTTCTTTGTGTTCTACTTTAACAACAATTTTTATGAATGTTCCATTTGTGTTTGAAAAGAAGGTATGATCTCTATTGGCATAAAAGCAATGTGTCTGAGTGCGTAGATTTATATACAGAGCTAATCAAGCTTGTTAATTAGGCTGTTCCAATCTTCTATTTTTCTCTACCAGAGCAAACACAGTTAACTGCTCACCCAGCCATGACACTCCAACTCTATTTGCCCACACGCACTGATTTTTTTTTGGGGGGGGGGGGATAATAATATGCCCAGGCTAGGAGATGCGTCATGAGTAAGTCTAAGCTAGCATTTCTCAACAGAGGCTTTGCTGACATCTTTGCTCCTGCTTTGGATGCTAGTGTAAGAACATAAGATCTAGAGCAGTGGCAGACATTTTGTGGCCATCAGGCAACTTTACACATTATACAAGTTCCTTTGCTCACCACTCCTTATATAGTGTTCATGTTTCTCTTGTGTTTATTTTTATTTGTTCTGGTGTATGTTTCTTTTTTAAAGAATCCCTCATAGATGGTTTATGGGTGGTCTATTTCTTGAGTCCTTGGTGCCTAACAATGTCTATTGTTTGCCTTCTGTTTCACATTATATTGACCTTGGGCATGAGCTCCCTAAACCCTCCTGCCCTCACAGCATCTTCTGTATTTGTTTTGTTTCAATTTTGTTTTTCCCTAGGATCTGATACTGTCTGCCCATATATATCTTTCAGAATTATTCCAAAGCTCTCCTGCACTCATGGCACTCTTTTGTTTTCCTGTATTATTAAGAATCTGTTCTTTTAAAAATTTCTTTTTTATCATTTTGTGGGAATTGAGGCTGAAATGAGGGTAGATGTGTGAACTCAGTCAGTCATCATAATTCAGTATCAAAATTTTGTCACAGAAAAATCAATAATTCATTCTTTAGAAATTTGTAGGGAAATAATGGTCTCCAAATGATACCACCATTTGGGCTTAGGGATATACTGATGGCAGTTCTGTGTTGTTTTGGGGTTTTTTCTCCCCCTCAGCTATGTTTTACATGCCTTGTTCTGTGGACGCTCTTCTGGTAACATCGAAAATGTATGCTTTCTTCTAAGCAGATCCTCAGCCTAAACAAAGGAGAAAAACACAAACACACATCACACCTGAGAATGGGCCAGGCTTGGTGCCCAGAAGCTCTTCAATACAGATTTGCACGGCAGTCTACTGGACAACCTGTCCCAATTCCCAGGCAATATTATCTTCAAGGAAAAATTTGATCTCACAGGCACATTCCAGGCAGCTCTTGTTCAAAGAAGAGACTATTTCGAAAGTAAATGATAGAGCCACCATGGAACTCAGGGGAGTGAGACCTGTTTCCTGGCTCTAAGCAGAAAGCCCCAGACTCTAAGGTCAGGGCTTAGAAGCAGCCTCACTAAGCAGGCTAGTGGCTCAGAGCCCACGTCCCCCCTCCCTGTGTGACTCAGAGCACACCGTGGAGCCTCTCCAGACCTCGTGGCCATAACAGTGAGACGATGAAGTAGTAGTCTACTTCATGGAGCCACTGTGATGACTAAATTGCACACACAGCACTCAGAGCTGTGGCTGCAATCACTGCCTGTCCTTGTGACCAGCCTCAAATTTCAAGCTAAAGCCTAGAAGCTTCTACCTTCAGCATGTGCCATGATCAACATGAGCCCTTATGTAAATTTAAGTCTTAAAATGCAGCTGTTTACAGGTACACAAAACACACGTACACACTCCTAAAACTACATAACGGTATGTGTGTGTCCATGTCTTAGGTGTACCTATGCTTATATACAGGCATTTGTGCTTGTACATGTGTATGTTCATGTCATACATGTATATGTGCTCATATATGTGTTTGTATGTGTGCATAGATGTGTGTATATGTATGCATATGTATGTAAATGTGTATAAGGGCATATATGTCTGTGCGTGTTTATGTACATTTGGGGGGAGTGTCTCCTTCCTACAGCCCAATCTATGTCTCATGAAGTTTCTTGCTTTACAATAATCACTATAACTCTTTGTCAAGTGTAGCTATGTTGATGCTCACTCGCAGTGTCCAAAGGGATGTTCCTGCTGTCTTTACAGGGTTTGCATTAGAATAAATATTACATTTGTGGGACTGTTTAGAATGTGCTTATCTCTCAAGAGACTCTGCAACACGATCTTGAAACACTTAAGTCTGACATATGTGTATCATATTTAAATAAAATACAGAGACAACTCCATTATGTGAATGACAGCAGGGGAATGGGAGGCACAGATTATCATTTCTTCTAAAAGAAAAACATTTATTCCTAAAATATTTGTGGATCAGTTTCCTAAATTGCTTTATAATTTATAGAGGACGTTGTCCTTTAAACGTCTTCCATAATATTAATGTCCTCCTAAAGCCATAATCAACTTTCTTTCCATCTGTTTCATCAATTTTCCAAGTTGGCATGAGTTAGATACTCTCCCCAAAGCTCTTCTCTCTCCCCAAATTATTACAATTATGATCTAATATTCAGTGCTCTGTGTAATTGAAGAAGCTGAACATAGAAAGTCAGACAGAAATTTGAGTATTAGCTTTATCATCTATATAGTGACACAAGCTTTCTCAGCAAAGCAGGCATATTTTAATTGTAAGTGCAACCCAGATCATCATACAAAGCAGGCAGGTGTATGTGAGATGTCATAGTCTTGTCACTATTTTAATGAAGCTGTCCACCTCCTGTGCATATATATAACTCAATGCCAGTAGAAGGTACTGTCTTACTCTGTTTGGGCTGCTGTAACAAAGCCCCGAAGACTGGGTGTTTATCGACAACAGAAATTTATTTCTCGCAGTTCTGGAGGCTGGAAGTCTGAGATCAGGCAGAGAGAAGCAAGCTCTCTCATGACTCTTACAAGGGCAGTAATCCCATGGGGTGGGGGGAGCCCCACCCTCCCGAATGACCTCGGCTAATCCTAATTTTCTCCCAAAGGCCCCACCTCCCAATCATTATTACATTGGGGGGTACAGTTTCAATATGTGAATTTGGGGAACACAACCATTCAGCCCACAACAGGTTCTAGGTGTGTTGTGGTGTCTATGTTGCAAAGAGCAGAGTTCACTCAAGCCACCTCAAGTAGGTTTGGATGTATGACAACGTTAGTGGGAGAGCTTCCAGAAGCAAGCTACCTAACCTAGCCTGGCAAGGGAGCTGCTGACCCCTCTACAGTAAGAGCCAGAGCACACTGCCCCATCTGGAAGCCCCGACTAAGGCTGCCAGCTCCCGGACATGCTGCACTTGCCATTGTCTGCAGCTACAAGATGGACATCACCCTGCCCATGACCCCAGGGAGCCAGCGCCAGATAAGGTGACCTTCACCAAGATTGCCACAGAAAACCAAACTCTTCCCTGCTGGCCAGCAAAAATGGCAGCCCACTTCACTTCTGCTTCCAACGCTGTGAGAGAGCCTCTGGACCCCCAGGTGCATGGGCACCTAGGGAATGCAGGTGTTAGCCTCCCAGCCTCTGTCCTCCATGGGAGGATGGAGTGGAGGTCGATGTGGATCCATCCTACTCACCTTAGCTGAATTCTGGAAGCCACACAGAAGTGCTGCCCTCCAGGAGACCACCCACTCCTACGTGGATGCCACTGTAACTTCCAGAAGGGAGTGCTCAGTCGAGAGAATCTAGAATCACGGTGCCCATGCACTAGCCGCTGGCCACATGTGACCATGTGCACCTAAATGGGGATGTGCTCCAGGTGTTACAATACACGCTGGACCCCAAAGACTTGGTACAAAACAAAGAATGTAAAACACTAGTTAATAACATTTACATTGATTACGTGTTGAAATGATCATATTTACATGGTAACTGGGGTTAAATAAAATATATTCTTAAAATCAATTTTACATCTGTGGATGAGTGGATGAAGAAAATGTAGTATATCTAGACAATGGAATGTTAAAGAGAATTAAAGGGAATATCCCATTCCCTTTAAAAGGATGGGAGTTCTGGCACAAGTTCCAACTTGGATGTACCTTGAGGACAATATGCTAATGAAAGAAGCCAGAAACAAAAGGACAAACACTGTATGATTCCACTTAGATGAGGCACCTGGAGTAGTCAAATTCATAGAGACAGAAAGTAGAATAGAGGTTAGTAGTTAAAGAGGGGAAGATGAATGAGGTACAGAGTTTCAGTTGGGAAAGATGAAAAAAAGTTCTTCAGACGGATGGTGGTGTTGGTTGCACAACAGTGTGAATATTTAACAGCACAGAGCTATACACGTAAAAATGACTAAAATGGTAAATTTTGTGTTATTTTTTTACCACAACAAAAATAATGTTTCACCTGTTTCTTTTTTTTACTTGTATATTTTTTACTAGCATATTTATATATTTAAATTAAATTTTATATATTATTTACATGTATATTAAGGTTTTATAAATATTCTACTAGAACATTTAAAATTATCTATGTAGCTTGCTTATTTCCACTGGACAGCCTGGGCCATCCAGGCTAAGACATCCAGCACACGTTTCCTTAACCAAATGACCAAGGTTAACATCACCAATAATAACACATGGTGACATCATGTACCCCTGACATGCTGCCCAGAGGACAAGATATCACCTTTCTATCGAATCATAAGAAAACATCACACAAATCGAAACTGAAAGACATTCTACAAAATAACTGGCCAGTGCTCTTCAAAAGTGTCAGGGCATGAAGGACAAGGAAACACTGAGGAACCATCACAGATTGGAGGGAATGAAGGAGAAAGAGCTAAATGCAATGTGGGGAACGAGAAGATCTGAGTAGTCCGTAGTTTAGTTCACAGCGCTGTGCCATGTTCTTTCTTAATCTTGAACATGGTTATGTAAGATGTTGACATTAGAAGAAACTGGGTAAAGAATATACAGTTACCCTGAACTATTTTTGCTACATTTCTGTAAGTTTAAAATTATATCAAATTTTAAAAGTTAATACAAATAAAATCACCCATGTCAGATGCACTCAAGTAAGCTCTCTCCTTACCTGCACAAAGCCTGAATCTTCATTCTCTTCATCCCCTCCTCACACCCCAGGCTTCCTGGGGGCTCCAGCCCAAGGCATTGAACTGAGACTTTTTGTTTGTTTGAGGGGTGCATAGAGAGGTTGTTACTGGATTATGTTCAATGATAAAAGTAGTGTGTGTTTTTTGTAACAAGTCAAAGAAAGAGCATGAATAAGGGAAATGGCAACAAATAATTCATTCCCACCCCAGAGGCAACCAGGTAGCAACTGGCTGGCAGCATCTCTGCCTGTCTCCACGCTCATCAAACAGGGGTACACACATTTCTGTGGTTTTCTTTCCTACCTTTACAAAGGGATAAAATCATCTCATAAGTGTTATTCTGAAACTTGCTTTTTTTACTTAACAATTCATCACGGGTATTTCTTAGATATAGAGATATATAATCAGACCTAATATTTAAAGAGCTACATAATATTCCAACATTCTATATTATGATTGTACTATAGTTTCATCAGCCATTTTCCTATTGATGGATTCATATCATTTCCAATTTTTTTGCCAGGTAAACAGTAACTATAGCCTTATCTATTGGTACTCTTCTTTTTGAAGAATAGTCTCTGAAAGAAAGGGATGGCTAAGACAAAGGACATAAACATTTTTTCTTTAAAATTTATCTTTTATTGAGGTAACATTGGTTTATAACATTATATGTTTCATGTGTACCACATTATATTTCTCCTTCTATAAACTCTGCACCGTACACACCACGAAAAATTTATTTTCCATCTATCACCACACAGTTGATCCCCTTTACCCATTTCACCTACCACCCCACCCCTTCCCCTCTGGGTAACCACTTCTCTGTTTTCCTATCTACATGCTTGTCATCTATTTTGTTTGTCGGTTTGTTTGTTTTCTATATTCTACAAATGAGTGAAATCATATAGTGTATATCTTTCTCCGTCTGACTTATTTCACTTAGCATAATACCCTCAAGGTCCATCCAAGTTGTTGCAAATGCCAAGATTTCATCTTTTTATGGCTTAATAGTATTCCACTATATATATATATATATATATATATATATATATATATATATATATATATAGTATCTATCAATATCTGTCTATTTTTCTCACACCTTTTTTATCCATTCATTCATTGATGAGCACTTAGGTTGTTTTCACATCTTGGGTGTTGTAAATAATGCCACGATGAACATGGAGTGCATATACCTTTTCAGATTAGTGTTTTCATATATTTTGGATAAACACCCAAAAATGGGATAGTGGAATCATAGGTAGTTCTATTCTTAATTTTTTGAGGAAACTTCATACTCTTTTCCACAGTCATTGCACCAATTTATATTCCCACCAACAATGTATGAGGGTTCCCTTTTCTCCCCATGCTCACCAACACTTGTTATTTCTTGCCTTTTTTATAATAGCCATTCTAACAGGTGTGAGGTGATATCTCAGTGTGGTTTTCATTTTCATTTTCCAATAATTAGTGATGTTGAACATCTTTTTCATGGGCTTGTTGTTCATCTGTACATATTCTTTGGGAAAATGTCTATTCAGCTCCTCTACCTACTTTTTAATCAGCTTGTTTGTTTTTGTTTATTTATTGTTGAGTTGTATGAGTTTTTATATATTTTAGATATTAACCCCTTATTGGATATATCATTTGCAAATATACTCTTCCATTTGGTAGGTTGACTTTTTGTTCTGTTGATGGTTTCCTTTGCTGTGAAGAATCTTTTTAATTTGATGTAGTCCCATTTGTTTATTTTTGCTTTTTTTTCCCTTGTCTGAGGACACATATTCTAAAAGATATTGCTAAGATCGATGTCAAAGAGCATACTGTCTATGTTTTCTTCTAGAAGCTTTATGATTTCAGGCCTTACATTCAAGCTCTTAATGTAAAATTTGAGTTGATTTTTGTGTACTGTGTGAGATAGTGGTCTATTTTTTTACAGGTGGCTGTCTAGTTTTCCCAACATTTATTGAGACTATCCTTTCACCATTGTATATTCTTTGCTTCTCTGTCCATATATGCATGGTTTTATTTCTGGGTTCTCAATTCTGTTCCATTGATCTATGTATCTGTTTTTCTGCCAATACCATGTTGTTTTGAGTACTATGGCTTTGTAATATAGTTTGAAATCAAGGAGTGTGATACCTCCAGGTTTGTTTTTTTTCTCAGGATTGCTTTGACTATTCTGGGCCTTTTGTGATTCTGTATAAATTTTAGAATTTTTTGCTCTATTTTTCTGAAAAATGTCTTTGACATTTTGATAGGGATTGTATCTCGTCTTTATCTGGTTTCTCTCCCTGACTTGTTCTGAGTATGGCCAAGGAGTCTGGAGCTAAGAGTGGTGTTTGTGCTCCAGTTTGTGACTATAGGATTCTAACAGAAACCTTGTTAGAAATGCACAGAAAATGAACTAAAACCAACCCTGAGAATGAGTATCAGAAGGGTATCTCCTCTGATTGAAAAACAAAATGCCCAAAGAATGGGTAAAAAATATGTGGTATATATATATAGTGGAATATTACTCAGCCATTAAAAAAAGAATGAAATAATGCTGTTTGTAGCAACATGGATGGACCTAGAGATGATCATACTAAGTGAAGTCAGACACAGAAAGACAAATACCATATGATATCACTTATAAGTGGAATCTAAAAGAAAATACAAATGAACTTATTTACAAAACAGAAATAGACTCACAGACATAGAAAACAAACTAATGATTACCAAAGGAGATGGCAGGGTGGTGGGGGAGGAGACATAAATTAAGAATTTAGGATTAACATATACACACTACTATATATAAAATGGGTAAATAACAAGGATCTACTGTACAGCACAGAGAACTATACTCAATATCTTGTAATAACCTATAATGGAAAAGAATCTGAAAAAGAATATATAAATAATATATATATATATATACACACACACATATATGTATCTGAATCACTTTGCTGTACACTTGAAACTAACAAAACTTTGTAAATTAACTATACTTCAATTTAAAAATATTGATATGAAAACAAAAAGCAAATAAAAAAGAAAGAAAAACAAAATGCATAGACTTTAGGACACGGATTTTAGTGACATGGATTTGATGGCTCAGATGACCTTTTTGGACTCCTACTTGCTTTTGGATAATTAATTTTATTCCTAAGTGAATCCTGGGTGAGTAAATCATTTACTGTTTGCTTAAAGAGTACTGGTTCATTGCCATATCTTTGAAGTTCTAAAATTACTTGTAAAGTTTATATTTATTCCTTTTTTCAGAAGACCTTTTCCTGGACCCCTCTAACACTTTTCCAGTTGCATCTCTTTCTTGCCCTCCATTAATTGTCAGCAGATGCCAGCTATTTTTTTCAAGGGCTAGGTTTTTTTTTCTGTATGTCTACTTATTTCTTTATTCAAAAATTACCAAGCGCTGGAAAATCACGTGGGGGTAGGAGGGAAGCATCATTATGCTAACCACGAATTTCAATTTTCTTTTCTGAATTTTTCTCGATTTTAATTTTTTTAATGAGCATTGATTGTTTATATGATAAAAAAGTAATAGAAATAATGCTATGGTCATGGCTCCCAGGGTCAGCTTTAATTTTGATTCCTGTATAGTATAAATATTTGGTGTTTGCTCATATATCACTCCTCTAAAATGTTCAGATCTTCGTTTATTCCAGACTCTAGGGAGCTTTAAGAAATGGAGCAGAGCTTAGTTGACAGTAGGACAAGTTACTCAGCAGGGTTGCCACTCAGAGCAGGAAGCAATCAAGTACTGAATTGAGTCCCGCTCTGCTCTGTGTCCGCTGAAACACAGACAGAAACTGTGGACCAACAGTTTTGAGAAGATATGTACATGCTGACATGTGTGAAGGGCAAAGGAGAAGATACATGAAACGTGCTTATGGAAAAATTCAGTGCACTTATTAAGGTAACACGCTGAGCCTCTGATCAGGTACACCTGGAAGCTGTCTTAAACGATGCTGAGAAAATGCTCTCACACTGGAAATGGGCTTTCTTCTGATACCCTAGGTCTGGAGCTGAGCTAATGATCATGGTCTCCATTCCTGGCATTACACAGGCCAATTATTTACCTGTTGACTCTCAATCCTTTCCATCCTCTTGTGCTCGCCTCTGTAGCTAAAGGCATGGAAGTCTGCAGACCACCTGCCCTGGACACCTGCCAGCTGGCTTCCTGATGAACCGTTGGTGGGAGATCAAAAGGAAAGGGGAAACAAAAGGCTCTTTTGTTCTGCTCCTGGCAAAACCTTTATATGGGTTGAATAGTGTCCCCCTCAAAATTAATGTCCACCCAGAACCTGTGAATATGACCTTATTTGGAAATAGGGTCTTCAGATGTAATCAAGTTAAGATGAGGTCATGCTCAACTAGGGTGGGTCGTAAATCCACTATGACTGGTGTCCTTATATGAAGAGGGAAATTTGGACATAGAACCACAGAGAGACACCATGTGACTATGGAGACACAGATTGGAGTGATGCCAAGGATTGCCAGCAACAACCACAAGCTGGAAGAGGCAAGGAAGCATCCTTCCCTAGAGCCTTCAGAGGGTGCATGGCCCTGCCGACAGCTTGATTTCTGACTTCTGGCCTCCAGAACTGTGGGAGAAGAAATGTCTGAGGTTTTAAGTCACCCTGTTTGTGGTACTTTGTTCTGGCAGCCTCGGGAAACTCAGCCTCTCACAGCAGCATGGCTCAAAACAGGACTCCAGCTGTAACTACAGGTGGCTTCACTCAACAGCGCTGGGGAGGTTTCAACAGCAGCTGCTGGACTGTGGGCCCCTGGGCACCTGAGCAATAGCAGTAGAGGTTCAGGACAGCCTGTAGCCCATCAGCGACCAGCGCAGCAGTGGCGTCTTGGGAACACCCTTCCTTACAGGTGATAACTGAAGTTCAAACGGCTAAGCAAGTCAGCAAGAGCCTCCAGGTAGGTAGAGCAGAAGTGTGATGCAAAGTCCACACTCTCACCACCTTGCCATGCTGCCTCTAAAAACACCAGATGCAAATGTAGTCTCACCCACAGTATAGACCTCCAACAGTCACTCACATCTCAGAAACCCTTGGTGTAGCTAAAAGGTTAGTACATGTAGCTAAAAGGTTAGTACATCCTTTCCATCCTCTTGTGTTAGTACACAAGAGGATGGAAAGGATTGAGAGTCAACAGGTAAACAGGTAAAGCTTGTTACCATTTAGTCAGTCAACAATTGATGGAGCATTTATGAAGTGACAGACATTTTGCTAGATGCTTGGGCCATACAGATGAATCATTTCAGTTTCTGCTTTTGAGATGCTCATGGATGAATTTAGTTAGTAATTGCAGGTACTATGCTAGCCCCTAGGATCAAACCATCAGGTAGGGATCAATTCTGGTCATCAAGTATATCCCCAGCTCTTACCCTGGAGCACATGCTAGGATGGCACTTCTTGATCCCTCCTGACCACTCCTTGGCGATGGCAGCATTGAAACAGTAGCTGTCCCATCAGCCTAGGTGACCAAGTGGCTGGTCACAATGAACAAAGTTCCCCGTTAACCTATGGTAGACATGCAGCATGAGCCATCTGAAGTGGCTAAGACTTTGGGGCTACTTGTCACTGTAGCATAACCAGCGTATTTGACTGGCCCAACAAGTGAGATCAGTATCTGCTTTTTAGAGGCTTACGGTCTGTGAAGGAAAATGTACTCCTTTATTCAAAGGGAGTCAGTAGACATTGCAGTCACTGGCATAGAAGTCTGCTGGAGAGAATGGGATAGCATTGCAGGATCAGTCAGGAAACTTCTAGAGGAAGGTCCCACTCAGTGGAGCTGAGGAAGAGGCAGACACATGAACCACCAACTGCAATACAAGGTGATGGGTGCCAGAACAGAAGGACAGGCGGAGGGCTGTACTGCCACAGATGGAGCGTGACGCTGTCCGAGGGGCAAAGAAAAGTCTCCTGGGGACCAGCATTGGAACTGGGTCTCAACAAGCAAGCCATGAAGTTGAGGCGAAGGGGAAAGGACACTGCACTGCGCCTTCTCACTGAAATCTCTCCACTGTCTAGCATGGCGCCCGTAACGTAGAAAGTGCTCGCTAAAGTTTTGCTGGCTGAACACGTGGATGGAGTGCAGGCAAATTGCAGAGAGAAGAGAGACGTGTGTGAAGAGTTGGGGCCAAGAATGCGTGTGGCTTTTCAGGGAAAGAGCGAGCTTCATCTACAGACATCTCAAACTCAGACCATTCTTTAGTGTGTTCTGGGCACCACCCAGGAGTCAGGAGGTGAGGTTATTTCCTCCTTGACCCTCACCCTCCCTCTGATCAGTGTGGGCACTCCAGAGAAGCAGAGCTAATAGGAGATCTATATCTGCGTCTATATCGACATCTATTTCTATATCATCTATATCTATATATAGATATAGAGACATACATATATATATATATATATGTATGTATATATATGTATGTATATGTATGTAAAGAGATTTATTTCAAGGAATGAGTTCACAGGCTCCTGATGGCTGGCAAGTCTTCATTCTGTAGGGCAGGCCAGAGACTGGGAACTCAGGCAGGAGCTGACACTGCAGTCTTGAAACAGAATTTCTTCTTCTTTGGGAAACCTCAGTTTTTACAGCCTTCAGTGGATTGGATGAGGCACACCCACATATCAAGGGCAATCTCCTTACAGTCAACTGACGGTTGATGCTAACTGCATTTACCCAATACCTCCACAGCAGAACCTAGATTGGTATTTGATTGAACAGATGGTACTTTAGCCAAGTTGACACAGGAAACTACCCACACACCCTCCAGACCATTTCTCCTGCTTCCTCCCTAAAACCCCGGCTCCTTGGACAACCACGTCACCCCTTCCCTTGCTGCCCACACATGACTAATGCCTCCTCGGCCGTTCATAGCAAGACTTCTGCTCCTGGCTCACTACCCTCCTCTCCATGCCTGCTCTTGCCATTATCCTCAGATGGGCCACAGTGGTGCTGGTTGAGTCACCCAGGTGCCAGTTGAGTCAGCTGTCCAGTCCATAGTCGCCTGTTTCCAGGCTCCTTCCCCCACCACAGAGGAGACCATGGAATCAGACTAAACTTTTTGTTCCTGGACGCTTCCCATCAGCTATTTATCAGTGCACATATACAAGCCACAGGTGGTGAGCTAAGATATCCTAAGATCTCTAACTTGATCAGCCTCAAAAGCCTAACCTCTCACACTTCAGAAGCCAAAGCAACAATAAACACGGTCCCAATACAATGACTACACTCCTGAACTGCTTAAACCCCAAAAGGGGAACTCTTGGGATATGCCTGAGCTTATACTATTATGAAATGGAATCCTAACAAAATACTTATCTTTGGAGAACTTAGTTTGGGTATTTGCCTCTGGGGTGAGACTCACCAGGCTAAACCCTAAATCCAACACAGGATGAATATTTTTGGCAAAAAATTTAGAGTTGATTTTCAGGCCCTTGCACATTTGGAGGGCTGGGACACAAGTCAGTAGGTAAGTTATTCTCTCATTTTATAGGAGCCAAAATATCCAGCATTAATATACACAGCTGTATACAGCTGGGTCTAGATCTACTTATATCCAATCATCCATCCACCCATCTTCCATCCATCCATCCATCTATGCACAAACATGTCCTCTGGCTCCAGTGCTGTCGTACTTGCTTGCCAATAAAAATAAGGTCTTCATATTTTACCTTGTTGACACACCACATAAAAATTATCTTCTACTCAGCAATACAAATAAAACCCCACACTTGCCCCAAGCCTTGAGGCAGTCCCCACCCCTCAAACTCAGAATTGTTAGAGGTATCTGAAAGCCTTTCTGTCACTCTTCCCAGTCCAGACTTGTTTGGCCCAACTGAGAGGAAGACTGGGGCCCTAAATCACCTCCAGAAGACGCCAGCTGCTCATCTCTCCCCACTCCAGAGGCTTTGGCAGCACCTTGCTGCTGTCACAGAGCCAGCCCTGCTTTTCAAAATATACAGAAAGGCAGGGTCTTGAGTCACGTATCTCCCCAGACCACAGCCAAGTGCAAAGTAGTGTTTCACTTCTGCTGCAAGTTCTGCTGCTGTAGACCACGCGTGTGCTGGGTACTGGACACACAGTATAGGCCCCCCGACGTTTCCAGTGTATGGAACCAAATGTCTATTATGTTCTGAGAAGTAAACGCTTTGGGGGTCAACGTGACAGCGCCCAGTTAGGAGTGTGACTGAAGACGGGCACTCGGGGCAGAGAGAACAGTGCAGGCGAAGACCTGGCAGAAATAGCAGCAGCATGCTTTCAGGCCGGTGGGAGAGGCCAAGCATGGCAGGCCCGGCGTGAGGGACAGAAAGGAGAGGCTGTCAGCAGGCCAGGCCAGGCCAGGCCAGCCTAACACATTAGGATCCTGAGGCCTCTGAAGGTTTCCAGTCCTAGGGGCAACAGGCTTTCTTTTGCATTTTATTTTTCCCCCAACATTTTATTGTTATATAATTTCAAATATACAGAAAAGTTGAAAAATAGTACCCAAAGACTATGTGAGCATAGATTCAATAACTGCTTACATCTTCCTGCATCTATTTTTGTGGGCATTGGGGGTGGGGGTGGGGTATCTGTTTGTTTGTTTGTTTACTGAGTCATTTGCAAGTAAGCAGCAGACATCATGGCCATTTACCTCTTTTTTTAAATCTATTTTATTAAAGTATAGTTGATTTACAATGTTGTGTTAATTTCTGCTGTACAGCAAAGTGATTCAGTTATACATATATATGCATTCTTTTTCATATTCTTTTCCATTATGGTTTATCACAGGATGTTGAATATAGTTCCCTGTGCTATACAATAGGACCTTGTTGTCTATCCATTCTATATGTAATAGTTTGCATCTGCTAATCCCAAACTCCCAGGCCATCACTTCCTCACCCCCATCCCCAAACCTTGGCAGCCATAAGTCTGTTCTTTATGCATGACCATTTACTTTAAACCCCCAACACGTGTCACAGAAGAATAAGGATCTCCTCCCACCTTAGCACTCCCCGCTAACATTATGCTGCCCCGTCCATGTTCAAACTTCCCCAGCTGTCCTCAGAACGGGCTTTAGAGTTAAGGGGATGTGTTTCCAGGATGCCATCTAAGTTCACCCGCTGCCTTTGCAGGTCGGGACTCCCTCGCAATCTAGAACCACACTCTTGTCCTAATACATTGACTTCCTGAAGACTCCAGGTCACTGGAACATTGAAGGATGCACCACATTCCGTCCCAGATTCTGGATATTTCTCATCATTTTCCCGTGGTGCCATTCGGTTTGTTTCTTTATTCCTTATAAACTGAAAGTTAATCTGGAGCCTTCATGAGATTCAAGTTAAACATTTTTGTCCAGACCACTTCATAGACGACACCGGAGCCTTTGTGTCAATTCATTCCAGAGGCACACAATGCTGGTGCCACTCAGTGATGCTAACTTGATCAGATGGACAAAGAGAGGCCCCAAGACCCCTGTGCAGTAGAGGAGCTGCGCTTGTACGTTACTACAGTCATGGTTGTGATTCTTTGGCACTGAGTGACCATGTGATCCACAACGTCACTTTCACAAATGGTACAAGCACCCACTGACAGCCCAGATTTGCCTTGAGGACAAGAATTCTGCAGCGTGGCTGGAGGATGAGATGGGAGGCAAGGAAGCCAGTGTGGCAGCCCGGCATCCTCCCCCAGAGAGATGATGTTGGTCCAGGCTGGGGTGGGGCTGGGCAGAGAGAAGAGGATGCATTCCATGAGGGACACCAAAGAGGTGAAAGAATGAGATCTGATGAGGGTTCAGTGGAGTTGGAGAGATCTAGGTTTGGGTGCGAGCAACTTGATGGATATTGTGGACTTCCTGCCAAGTGGGAGAAGGCAGGAGGGGAAACAGGATGGCCAGAAAGAGGTGGCGCTCAGATGCAGACCCCTGTGGGGCATCCAAGGGACATGCGTGAGGCTGCTGGACGCATGGGGCTGGCCTCCCGAGAAAGGCGGGACTGGGGGACTCCGGGGACTCAGCTCACTGGCCAGGATCAGCAGGGCCAAGAGCGGAGCTGGGAAGGGGGAGACAGCCCAGGAGGAAGCCCTGAGCACAACATGGGAGGAGAGCATCTCAAGGTACACAAAGCTGTAACACTCTCTCCTTTAGAAACAGATATTTTGATACAACATGATAGAGATGATGATGGAGAAAGCAGAAAATGTTAAGACAAAAAACTTACCATTAGGCAGTCTATTGTTTTTAATTTACTTCATTTGTCCCCAGTTTTATTGAGATATAATTGACATACATCACTGTAGAAGTTTAAGATGTACAACATAATGTTTTGGCTTACATATATTGTGAAATGATTACTATAATAAGTTTATTTAGTATCCATCACCTCATAAAGGTACAAGAAAAAGAAAAAAAAAAGGAAAAAAATGTTTTGTCCTTGTGATAAGAACACTCAGGATCTACTCTTTTTTTTTTTTTTTTTTTAACTTATTTATTTATTTATTTTTGGCTGTGTTGGGTCTTCGTTTCTGTGCGAGGGCTTTCTCCAGTTGCGGCAAGTGGGAGGCACTCCTCGTCGCAGTGCGCGGGCCTCCCACCATCGCGGCCTCTCCTGTTGCGGAGCACAGGCTCCAGACGCGCAGGCTCAGCAATTGTGGCTCACGGGCCCAGTTGCTCCGCGGCATGTGGGATCCTCCCAGACCAGGCCTCGAACCCTAGTCCCCTGCATTTGCAGGTAGACTCTCAACCACTGCGCCACCAGGGAAGCCCAGGATCTACTCTTTTAACTACTTTCCTACATATCACACAGCAGGTTAGCTATATTCATTATGTTGTGCATTACGTCCCTAGTGCTTATCTTATAACTAGAAGTTTGTACCTTTCCACCACATTTCTTCAGTTCTCTCTCCCCCTACCCTCTGCTTCTGGTAACCACAGATCTGATTTCTTTTTCTGAGTTTGGGGTTTGGGGGCATTTTTTCTTTTAGATTTCACATATAAGTGAAATCATACAGTATTTGTCTTTCTCTGTCTGACTTATTTCACTTAGCATAATGCTTTCAAGGTCCATCCATGTTGTTGCATATGGCAAGATTTCTTTTTTTATGACTGATTAATATTCCATTGTATATATATATATACCACAACTTCTCTATCCATTCATCCACTGATGGACATTTAGGTTGTTTCCACGTCTTGGCTATTGTAAATAATGCTGCTGTGAACATGGGGGTGCAGATATCTTAAGTTAGTGTTTTTGTTTCCTTTGGATATATTCCCAGAAGTGGAATTGCTGGATCATATAGTAGTTCTATTTTTAATTTTCTGAGGTCCCTCCATACTCTTTTCCACAGTGGCTGCACTGATTTACAATCCCACCAACAGTGCACAAGGGTTACCTTTTCTCCACATCCTCACCAGCATTTGTTATCTCTTGTCTTTCTAATCATGGCCATTCTAACAAACAAGAGGTGTTATCTCATTGTGGTTTTGATTTGCATTTCCGTAATGACTAGTGAAAATGTCTATTCAGTTCATCTGCCCATTTTTTTTAAAGTCAATCACAGCCCACAAATTAATTTCATGGCCCATTAGTGGATCCCCATCCACATTTTGAAAAACACCACTGTGATAAGTCCCCAGATCATCAGTAAAGTCTGTCTCCCTCCTGAAGCTCTCCCATGAACACCACCCTCCCACTTGGGTAAATCTGAAGAAACAGGTGAGTCCTCTGGCTGGGCCAGGTGGGCACAGGGAGGAAAGATGCAGAAAATGAGAGACCATAAGAGGGTGTGCCCACAGGGGTGGGAGGGCGATCCAGGAAAGGGGGTGTGTCCAGGCTGACCCCTAGGTCTCGGGACCCCTTCGTGCTGTTGTTTCACCTGAGATCACCCGTCATCCTATATCACGTTCACCAGTGTTCCCCAAGTATGGCAAGCCCCTTCTCCCAGTCACCCTGAGGGCCTGTCCTCACTCCAAGTCCTGGACAGCAGGGACCCTCCCGTCCACTAGAGCTCGACTCCCTTCTCTACCTCCACCTGGCTCAGCCATCTGCCCAAACCTCCTTATATAAAAAGCAAAACAGGAGTTGATGTACTCCCTAACCCCGGGCAAATGGGCCTTCTTACCATATTTTTTAGCTACAAGGAAGGTATAATGGCTCCTTTGCAAGACAAAGGTGATCCTTCGGCCTTTCTGGTTGGTTGGTTGGTTGGTTTTTAAAAAGGCTTGTTGTTGATCTATAAGAAAGTTTTGGGGAAATTAAGAGCAGCATGGAATTTAGATGCTGGCCTGATCTTTAATGCGTCACACACACACACACACACACACACACACTACATGGAAATGACAGCCAGCAACTTGGGAACCACTTCAGAAACTCTTCTGTGAGGCACAAAGTGCTCACCAGGCAAGAGATGAATCATTAAGCATTAGAAATGATCACTTAGGATTTTCAGTTATACTTTCTTGCGTTCCATGAAGGTAAATGTGTTCTAATAAGTTCATGTGTGAATGTACTCATGGGGCATCCAGGATATGTTTCAGTAAAATACCTAGGATCTGCTTTTCCTTTTTTTCCTTCTCTTTCTCTCTCTCTCTCTCTTTCTTCTTTGTGCTAGTGTTCTTTCAGGAAGGAGGATTTGATCCAACTAGGAGAACTAAGGAGGACTTCCTGGAGGAAGGGGCATTTAGGTTGGGATTTGGAGAATCATCTGCAAATGTGGGAAGTGACTGGAGGCTTGGACTAAACTTGGGAAAGCAGAAGGGTCCAGGCTACTTGGGGAATACTGAAGAGTCCAGGGCAGCAGCAACGTGCACTGGAAGGGTGGGAAGGGAAGTAAAGTGGGGGTACAGAGGGCCTGGAGCACCAACCTCAGACGGAGCCTATGTTCAGGTGGTGAGGAGCAGTTAGGGATTTATCCAAAAGGGAGCGGCATGATCCAGTATGTTATAAAACCAAGCACATAGATGGCACTGCAGTGGGGGGTGGGGGGGGGGCAGCTGGAGGCTAGTCAGGTGAGGCTTGTGAAACAGTGCAGGCAAGAGTCAGGGGGCTTCCCCACGAGCCTAGAGACCCTTAGCCCTCTAACAGCTGCTCCTTGGACACCTTATTATCCACACGCTAGCCCGGGGCATTGAGTAACAGAGGTGAACCAGGAGGAGGCAGAACACAAGCGAGGTCCACCTGGACCCCCAACAAAATGCGATTGTCAGGGTGGCCCAGATGGCTGCAATCTCTGAGCCTAACTGTCACCTAGGGTTTCTATTTCCCGTATCCAAGTACAAAAGTAATCAGCTAGAGGAAGGGGCAGAGACAGCATTCTCACCATGAAACTGGGTGATCTAAGGCTCTTCCACTTGGTAGTGTAGCGCTGAACAGTCATCAAGCCCTGGAGTTTTCATTCTAGTAACTCACAGTAAGCAACACACACCACAGGCTTAGAGAATGCTCATTCAACAGGTGAATTCTGTTCCTCGGTTTAAGTATGAGGATTGCACATACCAATGTTTCTTTACAATCAGTCACCAAGGGGGGCCCTTGCATCTCCCTGCCCCTGGGGAAGTGCCCCCAGGGATGCCCAGGGACCCTGTCCCCTGCAGTACCCGCCCCCCCATGAAGGCAGGCTGTGCCAGAGCACAGCCCAGGCCAAAGAAGGCTCATCAGTGTCTTCTTTCATGTTCTCAGGAGTCCTGGGTGACCGTGTAAGAGAGGAGGCAGCAAACTATGGCCCCCGTTGAAACTGCCCCCCCAACTGTTTTTGTGAATAAAGTTTTATTGTAACAAAGCCATGCCCATGCATTTATGCATTGTAGCTGCTTCTGCTACAGAGTACTGATGACAGAGGCCATGTGGCCACAAGACCTAAAATATTTACTATCTGGCCCTCTACAGAAAATTTGCCAAACCTTGATTTAAGAAGTCCACCTGGGACTTCCCTGGTGGCGCAGTGGTTAAGAATCTACCTGCCAATGCAGGGGACACAGGTTCAATCCTGGTCCAGGAAGATCCCACATGCCACGGAGCAACTAAGCCTGTGCGCCACAACTACTGAAGTCCACGCGCCTAGAGCCCATGTTCCGCAACAAGAGAAGCCACCGCAATAAGAAGCCCGTGCGCCGCAACGAAGAGTAGCCCCCGCTCGCTTTAACTAGAGAAAGCCCATGTGCAGCAATCAAGACCCAATGCAGCCAAAAATAAATTTTACAAAAAAGTCCACTTACCCACTGGAGAGACCCCATGGAGGGGCCCTGAAGCCACAAGGAGAAAGAGAGGCCCAACTGTCACATGTCCCTGTCATGTGATTTGCCAGGTGATTTGGCCATGAGCTGCCAGCACAGAGGTCCCAAGGGAGGTGGCAGGAGGACCTTGTGGTTGGCCCCGGCCAACTCTCGGGGCTAGTTTAATAGAATGGTGGATTTAAGACATCGAGTTTGGGGTGATTTGTTACACAGCAATAGATAACTGAGATCTGCTCCCCACTTTCTCCAAAAATTGTTGGGCTGTGACCATGAGAATGGAACAAAAAGACAGAGTACCACCAAGATCAGACATGAAACCACGGCTGAATTAGTTCCTGAAGCTGCCCAATAGCAAAATGTAACTGACTGCAGAGCTTTTCTGGAGAAATAACATCACTCATCATGAAACCAGCTACCAAACCACAGACTTCTGCTTCCTTCACCTCGGACGTCACCTCTACTTTCGGCAACAGTTTGACCACATTTGAGTTTGTGGGTTTTTGCCTTTTAAATGAATGTTACCCTTACGAAGGCAATGAGCACCGGAATGGTCCCCCAGGAAAGGAACGTCTCACCCGTCTAATGCGCACTGTCCACACATGTGTTCTTTTAGACACAGAGGCTCCTTGTGCTGAATTCTAGTGTCTTTTTAAAGGGCAAGTCTGTCATTTCAGAATAGCTCAAGCTTTAAAGAGATGAGACACGCTGTGAATCCAGCCATGATTTTCATGATTTGCTCATCGAAAATCCATCCGTTATATTTGTTTTTCAGGGAAAGTGAACATCAAAGCTCATTCTGTTTGTCACATTTCCTCAACTGCATCTTGAGAGAAGGCTCAGTGCCCTCTTCCCCCTTCTACGGGATTAACGGAAGGGTCGTGGTGGATGGTGCAGGAAACTCCCCTGTAGAGGCCGTAGTCAGTGCGGCTGCCTCCCAGACAAGCAGATGGAGGAGGGAGAGGCAGAAGGCCCCCAAAGATGTCTGCAAATGAGTTGCACTGCATGGTGAAAAGGACCCTGTAGAGGTGAGTATGGTTATAGACTTTAAGAGGGATTAGATCAGACAAGAGATTGTCCTGGGTTATCCAAGCAGGCCCAGTCTAATCACATGCACCCTTAAAAGCAGAGAATCCTCTCTGGCTGGAGGTAAGAAGAGATGTGGCTGAAGGTGGCTTCAGAGAGATGGGAAGCATAGAAGGACTTGGTTTGAAGATGCAGGTGACAACATGAAGAAGCAGGCGACAGGCCTTCAGGCACTGAGATAGGTTCCAGCCTGCAGTGGACAAGGAAGACCGGGGCTGGGCTGGGGGCTCCCAGGAGTACTTTCCCCCAAGCAAGGCTCAGTCAGCTTTACTTTGGGGAAGTGAAGTCTCAGTACCCCTTCATCAGGCTGAAGAAAACCTTCACTGTTGGAACATTCTCCTCTCCTTCCAAGGAAATCCAACCTATCCCTGTAACTGCAAGCACCATTGCTTCTGGCTCTCATGAACTGGCCTCGAAGGAATGAGTTAGTTCTTTTAAGAAAAAAAAAAAGAGTGCCAAACTTCCCTCTTGCTGCTGCACACCCACCCACTGAAGCCTTTGCTGCCCATGTTCACCTGCTCACCAAGGTGTTTTCTCTTCTAGAAGTTTCCATCCTACATTGAGTATAAAGTCTCAGCTTTCAGTCAGCAGGTGGTGGCCACGCCATCACTTGAGGGAATCAGCCCTTTTCTGTGGCCCAGGGGTGCCATTGCCGGGACAACCAAGAAGGACTCCAGAATGACTCAGGTCCCACCTGTGCTTCTGCAACCACACGGAGGGCATCCAGATCCCTCTACACTTCTCAACCTGTTGCCTTTTTCCTCTTCCACTCCCTAGCTGCCCGCACACCCAGCTGCCCCTACCGGCCCCTTCCAGCCCTGTGCCAGGGCCTCTATCCTTACGATGCCTCTCCATCCCTCCCTCTTCCCCACCGTAGCCCCAGGAACCAGGCAGAGCAGACAGGAGATGGAGTGAAGGCAGCAAGGGGCCCAGGGAGGCAGGCTCGGTATTTCACTTATCACAGGGGGATCTCCTCTCCCGATGCTGAGTGCTCTGCCCCCCTAACCAGCAGGCATGAAGCTTCCCTAACAGCTGTTCCCCATTTTTTTTTTTAAACATCTTTATTGGAGTATAATTGCTTTACAATGGTGTGTTAGTTTCTGCTTTATAACAAAGTGAATCAGTTATACATATACATATGTTCCCATACCTCTTCCCTCTTGCATCTCCCTCCCTCCCACCCTCCCTATCTCACCCCTCTAGGTGGTCACAAAGCCCCGAGCTGATCTCCCTGTGCTATGCGGCTGCTTCCCTGTAGCTATCTATTTTACGTTTGGTAGTGTATATATGTGCATGCCACTCTCTCACTTTGTCACAGTTCCCCAGTCTTGTGTCTGCAAACATTTACCCAGGCCTCGCCCAGTCCTGCCCTGAGCTCCAAGTTGTAGGTGCATTACTTCTAATCCTCACAGTGGCCAAGTAAGGGGTTCCTGAGTCCCCTAGTAGGAAACTGAGGCAGGAGGGGACGAGAGGGATGGAGGAAACAGAGTTCGTTATTTGCTGGAGCCACACAGCTGATGGATGCAGTTAACACTGGGTTTTACCGTGGTAAAACATGCTATTATTTTACTTAAAAGTATGTGCTCATTAAAAAAAAGTTAATTCCTGTAATAAAGTAGTGATGAGAAAGAACAATTAACCACCTAAAATTGTAGTACCTCAAAATGCATCCAGTCCAAGAAGGTCTGTTGGGCAGATGCCTGCAGGGCTGTGTGCCAGCCAGCGAACCTTGGCTCCGTACCACCCCCGACGCCAGGGCACCTGGCAGACCCGGCTCCGGTCCTCCCAGCTGCCCCACTCTTCCCACCGCAGGAGAGCCGGGCAAGGACCACTTGATGCTGCAGCAGCCCAGGGGCCTGGCAGGGAGGGGCGTCCAGTAGGAACCAGGGGAGGAGGGAAGCCTGGACATCAGAAGGGCCTCCAACCTCCCTGGGTGACAAAGTGTTGTCTGTATGAGAGCTGGGAGAGAACAGAGCCTGGAGTCTGCCCTGTCTTGGGGGTCTCAGCCAGACAAGCCTTGAAAGATGCCAGTTATGTGGAGGCGCCCATGCCCTGCTGCACCATCACTGCATGCCCAGCAAGGCCCGTCTTCAGGCTGCGGTCATCAAGTCTGCAAGGGCACAAGTGGCCCCAGCCCCGGGACTTGCCCGTCACGGTTACCCACAGACTAAAGGGGACAGAGGGGTCCTCCTGGCACCAGCCCCACAGTCTGAAGCAGAGGGAAGAGAGGAGAGGTGTCATGACCGGCCCTGACAGCTGGAGCCGGGGCCTCCCCCTCCCCACGTCGGGCAGGTCAGCCACATTCCACATTGCACCTTCCAGAAGTTTCACCAAAAGTGTGGAGAACCCAGAGAGGAGTGGATCTCATACCTCTGGTGGGAGGGGAACCTTGTTGGTTGGGTGAGGAAACCAACAGTGGGCTTCAAGCAGCGTGAGTCTTGAGTCAAGAGGAAATTCCTTGATGACTCCACCTAGGCCATATAGCAGGAGTGCTTAGCTGTGAAATTCAGAGCGAAAAGGGTCAGTGCAGGCTGACGTCTTCATCCTCCACTGCACATTCACCCCATACGGGGACCCTAAAATTCTCCATGCCCAGTCCTGGTCCCAGACCATGAAGTCAGAAGCTCTGCAGCAGGGACCGGTTTCATAATTTTAAAACGTCCCCTGGCGATTTTAAGATGCACTGAAGCTGAAGAACAACTTAAGAGTGATGAGTTTCAAATGTTACATGCCTACGCCTCCCTCGGGATCTTGTTGTTAAATGCAGATTCTGAACCCAGGGCCTAGGGGCTACTGAGCTTCTGCATTTCTAAATTTATTTATTATTTATTTATTATTTATTTTTTTGGCTGTGTTGGGTCTTCGTTTCTGTGCGAGGGCTTTCTCTAGTTGTGGCAAGCAGGGGCCACTCTTCATCGCGATGCGCGGGCCTCTCACTATCACGGCCTCTCCTGTTGCGGAGCACAGGCTCCAGACGCGCAGGCTCAGTAGTTGTGGCTCACGGGCCTAGTTGCTCCGCGGCATGTGGGATCTTCCCAGACCAGGGCTCGAACCCGTGTCCCCTGCATTGGCAGGCAGATTCTCAACCACTGCGCCACCAGGGAAGCCCCTGAGCTTCTGCATTTCTAACCAGCTCCCCAGGCGTAGCTGCTGCTGCTGGTCTGTGGACCACACTTTAAGTAGCAGGAAAACAGAACCATAATTCTCAGTCTCGTCTTGTCTTTTTTTTTTTTCCACTCCATGCCTCCCACTGATTAACATAAAAATCTCATGTCTTCCTTTAATAAGATTTAAAACTGGCACAGGAAATAAGTGTTACACCCAAACCAAGTCTCAGTACGTGAGGATAAAGCCCTGCTATGTTTGCACATCACACCTCTGTGGCCCGCCAGGGGAGGTCCCCCCACACCCAGGATCTGGGGAAACAGCCTGGTGCAAAAACAACACGGAGGCTCCAGCAGCTGGGTGGCCCAAAGCCCACGTACCCTTGTGGGGCCTTGCTCCCCCCTCACCAAACAAGAGAGCAGCCAGGTGACCTTGAAGAGCCTTTCCAATGTGACTGGGACTTTTGATCTTAAATCATCTTTTAATATTTTCCATCACATGGCCAAAGGATCTTTGGCCTCCTCTGTGACTTCCAGGAAAGAGGCAGGCCTCCAGGGGTACTTTGTACAGGGGGCACCATGCCAGGGGACTTTCCTGACAAGAACAGGATCAGGTACAGCCGGGTCAGAGACCATGCCATAGAGACCAGAAGTATCAACGGCCCAGACCAGGGTCGGAAACTCTACTGTTAAGAGCCAGATGGTAAATATTTCAGGCTCTGCCAGCCTTCAGCTTTTCGTGAAAGAGGCAAAGGGGGCTTCCCTGGTGGCGCAGTGGTGAAGAATCCGCCTGCCAATGCAGGAGACACGGGTTCGAGCCCTGGTCCGGGAAGATCCTACATGCCGCGGAGCAACTAAGCCCGTGGGCCACAACTACTGAGCCTGTGCTCTAGAGCCCAAGAGCCACAGCTACTGAGCCCACGTGCCACAACTACTGAAGCCCGTAAGCCTAGAGCCCGTGCTCCGCAACAAGAGAAGCCACTGCAACGAAGAGTATCCCAGGCTCGCCGCAACTAGAGAAAAGCCCGCACGCAGAAACGAAGACCCAATGCAGCCAAAAATAAACAAATAAGTTTATTAAAAAAAAAAAAGAAAAGAAAGAGGCACAGGAAGAGCCATAGACAATGTGTAACAAATGGGTCTGGTCATGTCCTAATAAAACTTTATTCAAACAACCAGCAGTGGGCAGATTTGTCCCACAAGCTGTAGTTTGCCAACCCCTGGCCCAGAGCAGTGCTTCTCAAACTTTCATGGCTGCAGATCACCCAGGGATCTTGCTAAAATGAAGATTCTGAGCCAGCAGGTACACATGCAGTGCTGTCCAGTAGAAATACCATGTGAGTCACATGTGTAATTTAAATTTTCCTGGTGACAATATTTTTTTAAGTTAAAAGAAAAAGGTGAAATTCATATTAACAGGATATTTTATTTACCCTAACATGCCCCAAGTATTATTTTTCCCTTGTGTAGCATGAGCCACATTTCAAGTGCCCACTAGCCAAGTGTGACCGGAGGCTGGGGTCACGGATGGCAGAGTTCAGTGCAAGGCCTGAGAATCTGCATTTATGACAAGCTCCCAGGTAATGTTTTTGTTGGTTCCTAAGAGCACCATCTTCTACCTGGGCAGCCTTGACACAATTTTCTGCAGAAGATTTGGCAAACTGTGTACCTATTCTAAAATGCTTGAAGTCATATCTTAAGGAATATCCAGCTCCAAGTTTATTGATACTATCATTGTATGTTATTATCAAGTAGTGTTTCTCAAATGCTCTCACCTGTTGGTTTTAGATAAAGGCCAGTTAAACAGAGGCCCTGGCTTCTCTGCATCCTACAGAGGAGAAGCTGTGCATTGATAGAGAATGCAGAAGACAAAGATTATGATCATCTGTGTGGCAGACCCTATACCAGGCTCTTTACATCATGTATTTGCCAGGATTCTCCAGAGAAACAGAACCCACAGGAGACAGGTAGATAGATAGATAGATAGATAGATAGATAGATAGATAGATAGATAGATAGATAGATAGATAGATAGGTATGATTTATTATGAGGGATTGGCTCACGTGATTATGAAGGCTGAGAAGTCCCCCATTCTGCTGTCTGCGTGCTGGAGACCCAGGAAAGCTGGTGGTGTTCTTCTGAGAACCCGAGGGCCAGTGGTGTAAGCTCCAGGGTGAAGGCAGGAGATCGATGTCACAGCTCAAGCAGGCAGGCAGAGAGAGGGACAAATTCTCCCTTCCTCCACTTTTTGTTCTAGCCAGCCCTTCAACTGATTAGATGAGGCCCACCACACTGGGGAAGGCAATCTGCTTTACTCCGTCTACCAATTCAAATGCTAATCTCATCTGGAAACCACCCCACAGACACACCCAGAATCATATTTACCAAATATCTGGGCACCTGGTGACCCAGTGAAGTTGACACATAAAATTAGCCACCACTCATGGTTATCTCAATGAGGTTCACAGCTCTGTGAGGGAGCGCTATGAATATCATGGAGGAGAAAACTGATTTCAAGTTTAAGAAGCTGCAGCTGACAACAGGCAAAGCTATGCCTGGGATCTGTTTCCATTCCGGGGTCATACCCAAGGGGTGGTGTTCACGTGCAGTTTTTAGGTGTGAACACACAGAGGTTGTTATTTCAACAATTTTAATAATATATCTCCAGCTTGGCTATCTCCATCATATCAAACTTAAGATATCTCACAGATAGCATAGGAAAAGCTGAGGTTTATTTCAAGAGTTTGTTTAAAAGTTATTTTTCAAAAAAATGTTAACTGATGTAACCCTGTGGCAAAATGTGTAAAAATGACACTCAGAAAAAAGACAGAAAGAGCCAATAGAGGCTGGTGTCCCCAAACAACCAGTGAATGTTCCTTGGTCATTTCAGCCTTTTAGAGCCTTGCTCTAAAGACCATGGTCAGTCCCCCCAGATTCACATGCCACTGTCTGCCGAGAGCCCTCCCTGATTTTCACTCTGGCATTTCAAATTTGCCCATCCCAGAGGAAATTCTAGGAGCATCTGTTCTCCCGTCTCGAGGAACAATCCGCCCACACCCTAACCCTAACCCGGTTTCTCAAACCAGAAGCCAGTGGCCTTCCTGGACCTCACCTTCCTCCCTGCACCCCCGCCTCCAAGTCTCTTCCTGCTGCCTCCGACAGGAAGCCCCCTCCGTGGGTCCTCCTCACCCCAGCCACCCCGCCACTCCTGTCCTCATCCAGGTTCTCAGAGAATTCCTTATGGGAGGAGCTAAGTCATATACTGCCTGCCCATCACACCCAGGGTAAGGGTGTGTCCTGCGTCCTGCCTCCCTCCCTGATGGCATCTAGCCCCACCCCCACTGGGGTCACCTGACTTCCAGGTCACTCCCTGGCATCGCCCTTGCACATTTGTCACCTGTGTGTTCGCCAGTGAACCCCAATTAATGCGCTGTCTTGCCTCCCTCAGGGAGGCTCCCCCGCCCCCAGCTGAGCTCTGCACCACCCCTTCCCCCCATCACTGTTTTGCTGCTGTCCTTTAACCCCTCTCAGAGTCCGTAATCACCTTAATTACAGATTTAATTATTAATGTATGTCCTCCCTTTGTGTCTCCCACCAGAATGTTAGTGTCAGGGGTGCAGACCACGCTGCATCTCAGTGTCCGCCCAGCCCAGCCTGGAGAGGGGCGAGTGCTCAACGAATATCTGGGGACAAATTCAGGTATCCAGAGTAGGAGTGAACAAACAGAGACCCAAAGCCTGAAGCAACAGTGAAGGGTGGATCCATCCCATCCCAACCAACTCATAAAGGCAGTTATCCTGCTTTGAAAAGCTAGAAAACCATTTGGCAAGGTTTTATCCGTAGGGATTTTGACACAAAGAAAAATATCTGACAGTCTCTGGCAGTAGCCAGAGTTCTGCTCGAGGCAAGAGGCCTGAGAAATAGTGAGTATTTCTATACTGCCCACCCAGTGAATAACCTGTGACATCCCAGGTTCCCTGTGCCTCGGATCTAGAATACCCCTGTCCCCAGCACACACCTTCCTGAGGAGGCCTGTCCCCCAGCGCCTGGCCATGCTTGGCCCATTCTCCTCTCACCGGATTCCTCCCAAACTCAGCCCAGGCCTTACACTACACTGTGTCTGCAGGACCCCAGGGCACATCCTCACACGTGAGCCTTTTGCATCCTGCCCTCCCTGGACATGCCCTCTCTGCCCGCTCAGAGCCACTGTTCAGGGCTCTGCAAGGTCTCCCTACAAGGTCAGGAGCAGGGCTGCCCAAGGTTCCCCAGGTTCCTCAGCAGGTCCTGAGATGAGGGCCCATGTAAGGGATTGATGAGGCAGGGCTCCCAGGAGAGACTATGACAGGAAGACAGAGCATAGCATAGACAAAGAACCAAGCTGGGGGAAATTGGGCCAGTCCCCAGGGAATGGGGGAGTTTTCAGCCTGACCCTTGGAGACCCAGAGTAGAAGTGGCACCCCACAAGCCAAGGGCATGGGCCAGGGAGGGGTAGAAATGGAGACCGCAACTCCTGGGCCCTTCCAACAAAACATCTCCAGCAGCCCAAGGGCAATTCAAGAACAGCTCAAGGACAACCTCCCCCAGGAAGTGCTAGCCAGGAAAGCAAAAGCACACAGAAGCCCAGAGCGAGGAGCAGAAAGAGTAATGCAACCCCAGGGACCCCGACTGGAGCATCCACGGTCAAGAATTTCCCAGGACCCTCAGCACAGCAGTAACTCCATCATTCGGGGACCAGAGGAGTCTGGTCATGGCCTCTGCACTCTGACCCACACTCACATCCCAGGAGCTGGCGGCTCATCCACCTCCATGAATATCTCTCTGTGAGGACCAACATCTAAGCCTGCGCCCTGCCCCTCACTCCATCACCCCTCTGATGTCGATGTCACGCTCCAGAGAACTCAGTTTCTCATCATCAAAAATCTTTACCTCAGCAGAGGAATCAAAACCTCTCCTCCTGGCAAAATGCTCCATAGAAAATATCAGAGTCTTGTATTGATGTCACCCAGGGAGATGACCACGTGAGATGTGGTCAGTGCTCGTGGCTGGGCTGCCCCTGCCTGCTGTCCTTCTGGACAAGGGCAGAACAGAAAGCCGCCCTCTCCCAGGGTTTGGGGGACCCAGACGCCCCCCAAAACCGGAGGGTGCTGCACTGGGCTGAACCTCCCCACACCGTCCGCTCTGCCAGGCAGCCTCTGTCCCTCCCGTCACTGTTTAACGTTGTTCATTTACTTCTCTGCCCTTGGGGTCCCTTCCTTCCCTATCTGCGGCTGGACTATGGGTCTCAGGTTGCCAAGGGGAGCCCAGGGCAGGAGGACAGCAGGCGTAGCCGGCAGGGGGACAGGCATGGGCCTCCCACCCGCCTCCCAACACCAGCACACCAACAACTCTGCAATCTGTGAACCCCAGAGTTTCGGGCCCAGGCATCTGGGGGCCCCAATTCTCAGGGGCCTGCAATTATTCGGTATTTTAAAAAAACAAAGGAGACGCTGCAAGCCCTGGGATGGATGTCACACTGTGGTTTCAGGGGAGGAGGTGATGGCGGGCATATGGGGCCAGGTTCCCACCCTGCAGAGGCACCCAGTGGGCTCCCTGCAGCCTAAGGAGCCTGACGAGGGGTGCATGCTGGGGGCACCGTAACCCTGAGGGTTGACTGAGGGAATGAACATGTTTCTAAGTGAGAAAAGTGGAGGAAAGGGGACAAATGGATGGCTCCCTCTGAATGCGACTCAATGATCTGGAAGCCTTTGCCTGTCCCCCACCGACCCAGGATTCGTGGGACCCATGGAGAATGTCACCAGGCACTGGGCTGGTCATCGTGGGCTGCAATGTCCTGCCTGGACAGACTTCTCAAGCTCGGGTGGCTGCCTGAGAGCAAGGCCTACCCCACACACTTCCTCTGTCAACAGGAATTGGGAAGACACACCCCACCAAAAACCCTTGTTTAAAAATTGGGTTTCTTGCCATCCTTAATTGTGCTGGTAAACGGCTCTCTGAGAAAGGAGGGGGAAAAAACGATTTGATTCCTGGTGTTTGCTGATTTCCTTGGGGTAAATATTGACACCTTGTCTCATCTGGAGCTCCCCCGTCTCGGGAGCATGAGGACGACAGCTCTGTGCATTAGGAAAGATCTCTATCGTGGGCGTTACTGATTCATCCTCACCTCACTCAGGACAACTCGAGTTTCACAAACATTTACTGGATGTTAAAGAATTCTTTGTGGTTGATTTCCTCAAATACAGGAAGCTGACTTTTCTCAGCAGCGAACTTCACTTACCAACCTGCCCAGGGAAATCATCTTGGCAAATGAGAAGTTAATGTCACCCATCACTCCGCACAGCCGGCGGCTTATTCTCTACTCAGGCAAAAAGAAGGTTTCCTTTACTCGCTCTCCCAGTTACTAATCCTCCATAAACGGTCATTTGGCATCCAAGCTGTGGAGGATTCAGATCAAAGACAACTCCGTGTCTTCAAAACAGTATGGTTCTGGGAAGGACACTGACGTAGTGCTTACTGACTCTCGGCTGAGAACAGAGATTGCCCTGGGTTTCTTGTCTCTTTGTCCCATCAGAAGGACAGCACATGTGCCACCTCTACCTGCTAGAGTCCCTGTGAGATTTTAAACAGACTAACCTGAGAGAAAGTTAACGTGTTAGCCACGAGGCTCTACACCTCGTACCTACTGATTTTCTACTGTCAGGTAGAAATAGAGGGAAATTCAGAACTATTTGTTGATGCTGTTGGTGACAAAAATCAAAGAATAAAAAATACGAACTGCTATTAATTGAGCAGTTGCCCTATGTCGGGCACCATGCTATGGGCTTTATATATAACATTACACTTTTAACCTGCAGACCCCCATTTACAGACGTGACCACAGAGGCTCTGTGAGGTGACATGTATGGGCCGAGGTGGCTCAGAACAGAGCCGCCTGTAGCCCCTAGCTTGGCTCTTGCCTGTGAGGCCCCACAGCCCTCGTTGACAGAGCAGAGGGGCCAGGAGAGCGTTTTTCTCATTTGACTCCAGTATTCCGTCTGCTGTAGTGTCTATCCCACCTTCTCCCCTCCCCCACTTCAGATCCCCTTTCCTTCGGGATTCCTGGAGGTTATCCCTGGGGCTGCCCCAGCTCACCAGCAGACCCGGGAGCTGACTCTTTTTTTTTTTTTTTAAACATCTTTATTGGAATATAATTGCTTTACAATGATGTGTTAGTTTCTGCTTTATAACAAAGTGAATCAGCTATACATATACATATATCCCCATATCTCTTCCCTCTTGCGTCTCCCTCCCACCCTCCCTATCCCACCCCTCTAGGTGGTCACAGAGCACCGAGCTGATCTCCCTGTGCTATGCGGCTGCTTCCCACTAGCTATCTATTTTACGTTTGGTAGTGTATATATGTCCATGCCACTCTCTCACTTTGTCCCAGCTTACCCTTCCCCCTCCCCATGTCCTCCAGTCCATTCTCTAGTAGGTCTGTGTCTTTATTCCTGTCTTGCCCCTAGGTTCTTCATGACCATTTTTTTTTTTTTTTTAGATTCCATATATATGTGTTAGTATACGGTATTTGTTTTTCTCTTTCTGACTCACTTCACTCTGTATAACAGACTCTAGGTCCATCCACCTCACTACAAATGACTCAATTTCATTTCTTTTTATGGCTGAGTAATATTCCATTGTATATATGTGCCACATCTTCTTTATCCATTCATTTGTCGATGAACCTAAGTGTCCATCGCCCGGGAGCTGACTCTTGTTTCTTCAGCCCTTCCTCCCCTCCCGCCTTCCTACTGCTTAAGGAGAAATAAATGCGTGATCTGTCTCCCTTTCTCTCTTGCCCCTCTTACTCTTCTGCCCGGCCCTGTGTCTCTCTCTCCAACAGTGACGACAGGGGCCTCCCCGGCCACTTCCTGGAGCTCAGGCTCGCCGTCCAGAGCAGCCTGTGGCCTCGGACCTCTGTTTCTGGAAGCTGTGGTGTTTCCAGGGTGGGATTTTCCCTTCTCATTGAATCACCTCCAAGTCCTTCCTTCCGTCGCAGACATCTGGCAGTGCACGTATCTTGGGTGACCCCCAAAACCATCTCAGCCTATAAAAAGGGGAAGAGACTCAGCAAACGGGCCATGCCTGGCAGTGGGCACCAGACTTCCTGCAAGTCCTCCCCGCAGCCAGGTCCCCCGAGAGAGGTCTGTCACACAAAGGCCCATCTCCAGCAGCCCTCATGTTGTGAGGGGCCTGTGCTGGAGGACAGTCCAGGCTGAGTTCCCACTCGCCTCCCATCATGTGTGGGCACCACAGAAGAGAGAACAGGACACAGCCTGCCAGCATTCGGAAGGGAGGGCAGAACCCACGCTCTCAAACCACAGCCCTGTTCTAGGAGCCGAGCGGTATATTTAGCAAAGCAGGATGTTTGTGGGTAAATCAACATTTTGCTGTAAATAAAATTCTGCAAACTAGGGATTTTAAGCTGAGGATGGCAGAGACTTATTTTACCACTGTCTCCTAAAACAAGCTCAATGTGACCCTTGTTTCGGAGATGCCCTTCACGCTGAGGGCTTGGGTGAATTTTGGGTACTGTCAGGGGCTTGAACCAGAGCTTGGAGACCTTGGAGAAGCTTCTCCCTGGGTAGACCAGCAGGCCAACGCTGTTCCTCTTCGCGTCCATGTGGGGTGCCCCCACTGGCCTACCTGGACTCCAGCGTCCTGGCTGAAGTCTTTTTGTGACAGGCTGCCACTCCAGGACGTCCATTAATGGGGTTCACAAGTCCTTGGAATCAAGAGCTCCTATAGATGGCTGATCCCATGCTTTGGGGCTGACCAGTGAATGACTGCATTTACTTCAAGCCTTGTTACATACACAATAAATACACATCACATGTAAGGTTCTTCTGTGTGTCTCCCACCGTGCCTTTCCCCCGATTTTGCTAAACTGTATTCTGACTCATTCCATCAGCCAACAAATATGTGTGAGCAGGTGCCGGGCACTGTGTTTGGACAGAGCCCTGAGGGAGATGGCCCACAAGCCGGAGGGGATCCTCAGTGGAGAGACGATTGTGATGACCAGGGCATGTGGTCCCATGTGTGAGAGGAAATGTGGCTGCACATTCTTTGCTGCTCTCACCACTGAGAGGTGGGGTCCAAGTACCCTCCCCTTGAATCTGGACTGGCTTGTATGACTCGTTTGACTAATAGAAATGAGATATATGTAACCTATGGACATTCTAGACTAGGCGAGAAAAAGCTTTGAGGCTTCTGCCTGTGTCTCTCAGAACACTTGTCTCAAGACACCCCCTCCTAGAATCCAATCACCATGTGTGAGGAAGCTCCAGCCATGGAGAGAGGCCAGCTGTGGGTTCTCCAGTCAGAGCCTGGCCTGAATTTCCAGCCGCCAGCCAGCAATGTGAGGGTACCCTCGTGGGTGGTTGGCTCAGTTGATTCTTTAGGTGGCTGTAGCCCCAGATGACATCTGCTACATCTCCATGGGAGAAGCCAAGTGAAAGCACCCAGCCCAGCCCTTCCCAAAGTCCTGACCCAAGGAACTGGGAGCAAAATAAAATGGTTGTTTTAAGCCACCCAATTAGGAGTGCTTTTGTGCTGCAACAGATGACCGAAGTACCATGGAAGCAAATATCAGGGACACCTCAATGGGAGGCTGGGAGGGGAAATTCCAGGAGGGCTTCCTGGAAGAAGTAGTATCTCAGGTGGTGAGATGGGAGTGGTTTCTCAGTTTCTCAGGAAGAAAAAACAGTGCCATTGAAGGGTCAGAGGTGAGAGGGGTTCCATTTCCCTAGGGATGTGTAGTCTCCAGGAGGAGAGAGGAGAGACGTTGAAGATATTAGCAGAGATGAGCTTATACCAGAGATGCTTTGACTCACAACCCTTGGAATTCCCCACTGGGCTGACCACAGCACACATGTGAAAAAGCCACCCGTGCCATCCCCGTGCCCTCTATGAGGACCACTGAAGAAAATATGTGAAGGTCTGGGAGCTGTCACAGTGGGACTGCTTGTCTCTGGCTAGCAGAGACCATAGCTATCAGCAGCAGCAGCTGGTGACATGTCCCACTTGCTTTTCTGAGGTGCTCCTCAGATACACACAGCTGGGGCTGGGGGACATTGAATTCCCCTGAGAAGGAATTCTCACAGGAGCTGGAACACACAGGTCCCACCCCATTGGACAGGACGCAGCACACAAGGTACAGGTGCCGCTCGGGTGTCATGACTGAGACTCAGATCCTAAAGAAGGTTCAGAAGCCAAGAGGAAAACTAACTAGAATGAAAAGTCTCTTGTATAAGAGCCCAGGGATTCAGACCCAGCTGCCAGAGTAGCACCACCATTGGGCTGGGGGGGTGGGGGGGTCTAGGTTCCAGACTTGGCCAACAAAGGTGATAATTGGGGGTTTAGAATCCATAAGAGCCATACTCTGCAACTTCAGGGCAACTGCTTCTCAAATTTTAATAAGTACCACCTCACCAAGGGATCCAACTGAAGTGTAGATCCAGCATCCAGAGGCCTGAGATGCAGCCCTGGATTCTGAGTTCCTAACAAGTTCTCAGGTGATGTCTGTCCTGCTGCTGGTCCAGGAGCCACACTTTGAGCAGCAATAATTTAGAGGCACTCTCCCAAGAAGATAGACCATAATTTACCAGCACGCTAGCAACAGCTTAGAAAATGGACCTTGTCCACAACCAAAAAAAAAAAAAAAAATAGAATCACTTTCATTATTCCATGAAACAGCAATAAAACTGGGAACAAATTTATTTATCAAATGGTTTATTACTGTGATTGGGTTATCATTGCTGTGTATTCGGGTTCTATTACTGCATAACAACTAACCATGAACTTAGCAGCTTCAGACCGCACCCATTTATTATCTCTCAGCTCTGTGGGTCAGAAGTCCAGGCGGGCTGGTGAGCATGTCTGCTTATTGCCTCTTGAGGGCAAAGGCGCAGTCAAGGCTCTTACCTGGGGGCGCTGGGAGGAGTCACTGCCAGGGTCATCCATTCCTTGCAGCTGCAGGACTGAACACCCTGCTTTCTTGCGGGGTGTCAGCAGAACTGCTCTCAGCAGCTAGAACCCATGCCCAGGTCCTTGTCCCCTGTCGTGTCATCTCAAAGCCCCCAACAGGGAACCTCCCTCGCATCAAATGTCTTCAACTGCACCCCCTCCCCAGTGACCAGCCAGAGAAAACTCTCTGCTCTTAAGGGCTCTCAGATTAGTTGAGTCCCACCCAGATAATCTCGCTATTTTCAGGTAAATTGATGAGTAACTTTAACTATATCTGCAAATTCCCTTTTTCTATGTAAAGGACCATAACCCCAGGAATGACATCAGGAGGCTCAAGTCCTGGAACCATCCTAGAATTCTGCAGCACAAACTGGAAATGGTGCCTCCAGCAAAAACTGCCCAACAGTAATGCAAAAGCAAAGGAAAGTGGGCAATGTTTCATCACCTGATCAGAAAAGACCCAGAGACAAATTTCCCACTCAACAAAGAGAAGCCAACAAAGGGTAGGTCCTCTTACTTCAGCAATGCAAACCAAAAGCCCAAGGTCAATTTGCATGATCCTTCGAATGTACTGGCAACTTTCCCTGAGACGCCAACTGAACACTTAAAGAGATGTAGCTTTCATATCCTTTCCTGATTAATTGGTTTGTACCAATCTGAGCAAATCCAATGGAGGAAACCTAATTCAAAAGAAAATAAGTTTTCTTTACAGAAAAAAAAATAAATCTGTTGAAAACTTGTAGGAATTTTCCTTGATCTAAAACACTACTCAGCGTAGTTCATTTCTGACAGTTAACAAGGACTTTTTCTTTTTTCAGTCAAGGTATGAAATTTACATATTAAAGTGAGTGAAATACACTGGTCTCAGGTTCCACCCCTGTGGATCTGTGTGTACATAACCATGCCGCCACCACCCAGCTTTTCCAGGGTTCTTGTTCTCCGTTCCAGTACTCGGTCACCCCCCACCTGAGGCAGAGCTGCTTTTTCAAAACTTGATTGAGGGTATGATTTATATCCAATAAACTGCACCCATTTCAAGTTTACAATCTGAGGAATTTTGACACATACCGTCTCAGAACCATAGCTGCAGTCTGATACAGGACATTCTCAGCACCCCCAGAAGAGTCCTCAGGCTTCTCTGAAGCCCCTCCCTTCACCCTTGGCTTCAGGCCACCACTGATCTGAGTTGTGTCACTACAGATTAATTTGCAAATTAAAATCTGTATATCAAAGGAATCATAAAGTATGTACGATCTGGCTTTTCCCACTCAGCAGTAATGAGTTTGAGATTCACTCATGTTGCATCAATAGTTCATTCCTTTCTTTTTTTTTTTTTAACATCTTTATTAGAGTATAACTGCTTTACAATGGTGTGTCAGTTTCTGCTTTATAACAAAGTGAATCAGTTATACATATACATATGTCCCCATATCTCTTCCCTCTTGCATCTCCCTCCCTCCCACCCTCCCTATCCCACCCCTCTAGGTGGTCACAAAGCACCGAGCTGATCTCCCTGTGCTATGCAGCTGCTTCCCACTAGCTATTTTACGTTTGGTAGTGTATATATGTCCATGTCACTCTCTCACTTTTTCCCAGCTTACCCTTCCCCCTCCCCATATCCTCAAGTCCATTCTCTAGTAGGTCTGCATCTTTATTCCCGTCTTGTCCCTAGGTTCTTCTGACCATTTTCTTTCTTTTTTTTTAGATTCCATATATATGTGTTAGCATTTGGTATTTGTTTTTCTCTTTCTGACTTACTTCACTCTGTATGACAGTCTCTAGGTCCATCCACCTCACTACAAATAACTCAGTTTCATTCCTTTTTATGGCTGAGTAATATTCCATTGTATATATGTGCCACATCTTCTTTATCCATTCATCTGTTGATGGACACTTAGGTTGCTTCCATGTCCTGGCTATTGTAAATAGAGCTGCGATGAACATTTTGGTACATGACTCTTCCTTTCTATTGCTGAGTAGTTTCCCATTAGATGCATATACACGCGTACTTGTTTTACTACTCTTCACTTGATTGCACTTCTCAGACATGTTTCTTACAAATTGAAGATTTGTGGCAACCCTGCATCCAGCAAGTCGATCTGCACCATTTTTCCAAAAGTATTTGCTCTCTTCGTGTGTCTCTGCATCACATTTTGATAATTCTTGTAATATTTCAAACTTTTTCATTATTACTGTATTTGTTATGGTAACTGTGATCGGTGACCTTTGATGTTACTATTATAACTCTTTTGTTTTGTATTTTTTAATTAAGGTATGTACATTGTTTTTTGAGACATAATTCTATTGCATGCTTAATAGACTTCAGTATAGAATAAACATAACTTTTATATGCACTGGGAAACCAAAAAATTCACATGACTCCCTTTATGGTGATAATTGCTTTATCAATCGGGAATCAAACCCACAGTATCTCCAAGGTGGGTCTGGAATACAGAGTGATGATCCGTTCAGCTGTGGATAGGCTATTGTGAATGAAGCTGCTAGGAACATTCACATACAGGTCTTTGTGAGGACATAGGTTTTCATTTACATTGTGCAAATATCTAGAAGTGGAAAAACTGGGTCATCTGACAGGTGTATTAAGAAACTGTTAGCAATGTTGGCACCACTTTACATTCCTACTAAGACTGTCTTAATTTTAGCCGTCTTAGTGGGAGTGTAGTGGTATCTCACTGTAGTTTTGTTTGCATTTCCCAGACACTTGATGTTGAACATCTTTTTGTGCATTTATCAGCCTTTTATATGTCATCTTTCAAGAAGTGTCTGTTCAAATCTTTTTCCCATTTATAATTGTATTGTTTTCCCTTTTAGTATTGAGGTTTATATTCTATTTGTAAAATATGTTTACAAGTCATGTATCAGATATAGGCCTTGCTAATATTTTCTCCTATTCTGGGACTAGCATCTTCATTTTCTTACTGGTGTCTTTCAAAGACCAAAAGTTTTAAATTTTGATAAATCCTGTTTATGATTTTTTTAATGGTTTATGATTTTTTTATGTTCTATGTAAAAGTATTTGCTTACTCAAGGTCTCAAAGATTTTCTCCCAGGAGTTTTATGTCTATGATCATTTCAAGTTCATTTCATGTATGGAACAAGGGTAGATGAGGGGTTTTCCCCCCAAAGATCTCCAATTGTTAAAAAAACTGTCTTTTCCCTATTTAATTGAGTGGGCATCTTTGTTAAAAATCAACTGACCCTCTGTGTGTGGGCCCCTGTTACGTCCAGTTTATGGACCGGTCCATCCTGGCTGCAACACCGCACCACTTGCTTACAGCAGCTTTGTAGGAAGTTGAAACTCAGGTACTACCTATCTTCCAACTTTTAAAAAATTGCTTTGACCATTCTAGGTCCCCTGTATTTTCAAGCAAATTTTAGAATTAACTTCTCAATTTCTACACAAAACCCTTCTGCAATTTTGATTGGAATCACATTGAAGCTATAGATCAACTTGAGAAGAACTGATGTCTTGGCACTACTGAGACTTCCAATCCATGAACATGGTACATCTCTCCATGAATTCAGGTCTTTTTAAAAGTCCCTCTCAGCAATGTTCTGTAGCTTTCTGTGAACAGGACCTGTGCATCTTTTTTTAAATGCATTTTAAGTATTCTATTTGGTATTATAAATGGAATTTTTAAATAAATATAATTTCCAGTTGCTTGCTGCTAATATATACATAGGCAATTAATTTTTTATATTTACCTGTATCCTGCAACTAATTTGAGTGGTTTTGTAGATTCCTTGAGACTTTCTATGTAAACAATCATGCCATGTTCAAATAGAGAGCTTTATTTCTTCCCCACCAATTTGTCTTTCACATCTTCTTGTTTTACTGCCATAGCTAGGTTCTCAGTGCAACATTGACCACAAGTGATGAGAGAGAATGTACTTCCTTATCTTGTTCCTGATCTTAGAAAGTATTCAGTATTTCGACAGTATAGACAGTATTAACTCTAGGTTAACTCTAGGTTTTTCAGAGATGCCCTTTATCAGATGAAAGAAGTCCCTTTCTCTGCTTAGTTTGCTGGAGAAAGAAACAATCATAGTAAGAGATTTTACCATTCCTTTCTCAGCAATTTATTAATCAATTAGAAAAAATATCAGTAGATACTGAGAGGAGCTGAACATCATCATTTGCCTTAACATAATTTCTATTTATATATCATTAGATAGTCTTTTCGAGTGACATAGAAAATTACCCATAATGCAAATCTCAAAAAATTTAAAAGACCTGAAAATTTATGAAGCAGTTTCTCTGACTGCAATGAAATTAAATTAGAAATCAATAACAATAAGATAAACAAGGAAAACTCCAATATTTAGAAATTAAACTACCCACTTCTCAATCATGCATGTTTCAAAAAAAGAAATCAGAAATAATTTAGAAAATATTTCAAACTGAGTGATATAGTGAAAATACAACATATCAAAATGTATGGCATACAGTTCAAGCAGTGGTTAGAGGAAAATTTACAGCTTTAAATACTTATGTTGAGAAGAGGAAATGTCCACCTCAAGAGGCTAAAAAAAGAAGAGCAAAGTAAACCCAAAGTAAACCCAAAGTAAATGGAAGGAAAGAAGTAATAAAGAGCAGAAATCAACAAAATAGAAAACAATGCCAAGAAATTGTAAAGCTAAATCCTGGTATTTTAAAAACAACAAAATAGATAAACCCTTAACTAGACCAATTAAAAAATCATAACAGGACACGAATCATTAATATCAAGAATGAAAGACTGGTTATCACTTTAGATATTATAATAGATATTCGAAAGATAATAAGTCAATTTTGTGAACAACTCTGTGCTAATCACTTTGGCAACTGAATGAAATGGGCAAATTCCTTGAAAAATACAACTTACCAAAATTTACACAAGATAAAGGAGAAAATGGGAATAGCCCTATATTTACTCATGAAATTGAGTTTCATCATAAACCTTCCCACCAAGAAAACTCCAGACCCACACAGTTTCATAAGTGAAGCCTGTCAAATATTCAAAGAAATAACAACATCAATTGTGCACAAACTCTTTCAGGAAATAGAGGGGGAGGGAACACACCCTGACATGTTTTCTGAGACAAGCATGACATCAGCACCAAAACATAACAAAATATTACCCCCCCAAAAAGGACCACTTTTTAAAGCACTAAAGTTAACAGGCTAACACTCTCATGAGATCTCAAAGTCGAAGTCAGCTCCATTGCAATAGAAATGACTAATTCAAGCCAATGAGAACCAACTTCAACTCCCATCATAATATTAAACTACATTCCATGATGTCTTTCAAGAGCTTGCCATATTTGGTAATAAAACATTGTTTTAAAAGAAAAGAAAAATGAACTCTGGTCAAAGAAACACAGAAAAGCAAATCACTGGTTTAGCAGAAACCCCAATATAGTAACTAGAACCCTGGAAAAGCTATGTGTGTTGGGATGGGATTTGTAGAAGAATGATATAGAAAAATCCAGGAGGAAAATGGGCTTATGCTCCTTGTAACTGGCATGTGCTGGAGAACTTTATAAATGTGTAAGTGTGAATTCTTTGAAGAAAGCATTGTAGTTTCTATTTTGACAGATGTTCTTGTGGTTTCCCCTATGTAGCTAAATGACGTACCTGCTCAGAAGATCTGTGATAATGAGAAATGAGAACTTCTTTAACTAGTTATTAAGAGCCAGCGTGTTACCTAGAGGATAAAACTCAGTTCAACAAGTGACTGACCAAGTGAATATCCTCAGGGACCACAAGATACCCAGGAGTCAACATGGCCAAGTGTCCTCTCACAGAATAATTTCATTAGGAGTCCCCAGAGAGGGAGACACACAACAGCTATAGGAAATCAATGGTAACCACATTTCCCGATTGAAAATTCAGGGTCTATGGTCTGACAAAAGACTTTGTGGCTGACAGCTTGACAGCACCAGTGGTTTATAAGAACAATAAAAAGCTTGTTCACGAACACGCACAGAGAATCTGGGGTGTGGGGCTGCCAGCGCCATCCCAGTGTGGTCTGTGGCCCGAGGCCCACTTGCAAACTGCTCATCCTGCTCCGTGACTAGATCACTGAAAGCAGAGAGTGAGGGTTTAGAACTTTTACAGCAATTTGACACTGCGGCATCATCCAATGTGTGCCCATTTTTTAGTAATTCATGCTTATTGCCTCTTACAAAAGTACTAGTCCAAGAGAGATTGGGGAACAACCAAAAAGATCCGGTCCTTCACCAAAGATTGCGTGTGACGCACTGCCCTAGAAGAGCAGCCAGGAAGTGTGATTTTACCGCCGTCAGTTCTGGAGGGAGTTGCAGGTAATTAGCTACTGATGAAGGCAGTTCTGCTGACACTCAAAGTGTCATACTTCCCAGTTGATGTTTAAAATAGACATGAATGGGGAATTCCCTGGTGGTCCAGTGGTTAGGACTGCCGTGCATTCACTGCTGAGGGCGTGGGTTCAATCCCTGTTCAGGTAGCCAAGATCCAGCGGGCCACAGAGTGCAACCAAAATAAATAAATAAATTTAAAAATAAACTAGACACGAATGAATGCAAGATTGTCTCTCTGCTGATCTGTTCACACTCTTCACCTTCCCCTGTGTTTCCTGAGAGAAAAGTGGGGCTGGCGTCTCAGTCTCTGTGCCCAGAAACGCCAGGTCCGCGACGTGCCTGGCAGCTTGACCTGTGTGTGAGATCATTCCTGGAGTGATGACAAAGTGGGAGAAGGATTCTGGCCCAAGATGAGGAACAGGGGCATTCCCACAATTCCAGGGCTGGGGAGTTGTTTGTTTCCGAGCAGAAGCCCCGCTAACCGTTCCTGAGTGTTTGCTGGGCTGGCAGCCGTGTCCTCAGTGGGATGCTGAGAGCACAGAGGCTTGGCTGGCCTCAAATCTTACAAGAGTGCTTGAAACTCCTTTGTTTTTCTGAGTCAGCCCCAAGCTTCACTTCAATGTGGTTACTTCCAGAAGCAAACTGGAAATAACGTGGCGCTTTCTTCTTTTGCAACCTCCACGGTGAATGTGTATGAGCCCCGTGTCCTAGAATCCTATCCCCACTGGTGATTCGTTTAATTTTCCACGTCCCAGAGGTTTTATTTTACAAAGTTAACAGTCTGCAACTTGCTTACGCTGCTCTGAAACAGGCCGACCCCACTTTCCTTCACATTTTCAAGGACAATGAAAAAACCCAGTGAACTTCAGTGTAATACTTGATTTCATGATAAACCCATCTTTGGGCTCATCAAGTTTGCCTGCAGAAGGTGTGTTTGCCAGGAAACAAGCCAAGTATTGTTTCTGTGGTTTGGCAGGGGAAATTTCTGAGCTGGGTGAATTTGGGAAACGGGGGAACAGAGTTCAGGCCATGAGAGGGTCCAGCTGCATAAGAAAGGGTGCTGAGGAGAGGTCTGGGGCTCAGAGAGGCAATGCAGCAGCCAGCAGAGGTGTGGGTAGCTGCTGGGGCCTGGCCAGAGACTCTGGACACTACACACATGCTCCTCGGGAAGGCCCTGGCTGCATGGCTCTGGCCCCCATTCCCATCAGCCCTGGGCTAAACACCCCCAGAGGAAGGGAAAGCTGAGCCATTCAGGGTGTGAAGTGGGCAGAGGAGTGGAGCCAGCCAGCTAACGTTGGCCTGTGTCCCTGGGGACCCACACCTGCCTCATGCCCCACCTGACACTTGGGATTTGCCTGTTACCCCTCCCTCACCCCGCTGGGCGTCTTGGACCTGCCAGGGTTCTCAGGGTGGTGCACGGCCACACCATGGGGCCGTTTCGGGAGAGGCAGGCAAGTTCCTCCTGCTCCCCTTGGCAGAGGGCCAGAGGTCAGGTCAGTCCATAGGCGACCTTGTCTGTGACAAACTGGGAGTTACTGGGCGTGGTCCAAGGCTTACCGTTGTCTAAGAGCAATCAGGGATTGAACCAAAGCTGCTCAAAATCGACATTATTTGTGTAAAGTTCTGCAGACAAAGTGAGCTGCCAAGTGGAAGATGGGCTATCACTTGCAGTCTCTGGGGGGTCTTGGACCCCCCTCATCACGGTGCCATCTGAGAACAACTGTGCATTCCCCTGCACAGGGGTGACTCTGTCCCTCGCCCTGACCCCCAGCAGCTGGCCAGCTCACCACGCACCTGGTAAGACTTCAACAGTGCGGGTGCAGGGTAGGAGGGGGCACTGCGGGGGTGACAGAGACATAGGTTTGTTTAGATGTGGTCCTCAAGGAGCTTAGAAGGGGAAATCCATCACTACAGGTGGTCACAGGATGGGGGGTGGAGTAGGAAGCCTCAAACTAGCGGGTGGGCATCATGGGCTGTGCCCCGACGGCTTGCTGAGGACCACGTGGGCCAGATTCCCAAGGATCCAGGGTCAGGCTGGTGAGTTTTATCCTGCCAATGTCTGTCCCATTTGGTCCCTCTTTCCAGTCATACCGCCGCCCCCAAGTTCACTGTCACCTGTTAGGCGTTCCTCTTCCAGTCTCTCTGGCCCTGGACTCCCCCCGGCCCCCGGCCATGCTTGCCCACTCTGCACGATCAGGTGGGAACAGTCAAGGTCTACACGTCCCACCACTCTGCACTGCAGCCAGCCCTGCATCCCTCACTCCGGCCACCCTGGCTGGTATATAGTTCCCCACAAGGACTCACACCCTCTGCAGCGTGGCCGACACTGCAGAACTAACCAGTGCAGATCTGGCCAGGTCAGCAGTGGGTCAGCTTGACTCTCAGCAAGGAGTGGGCCATGGGTGGTGTGTGCTGCCCTCTTTGCCTGGAAGCCCCCTCCCACCGTCCCTACCCAGAGAATCAGTACATGTCCATCCAAGGGGTTCCCACCTATGGTCAGCTGAACAGCCCCCAAAGATATCCACGTCGTAAGCCTGGGACCTGTGAATGTCACCTCATATGGCAAAAGGGACTTTGCTGATGTGATTAGGGATTATGGGGTGGGCCCAGTGTAATCACAGGAGTTCTTACCGGGGGGATACTGATGGCAAAAAAGAAGATGGTGTGATGATGGGACCAGAGACCGGAGTGATGTGTTTTGAAAATGGAGGAAGGAGCCAAGAGCCAAGGAACACAGGCAGCTTCTAGAAGCTGAAAAAAACAAGGAAATGCATTCTTCCCCAGAGCCTCCAGAAGGAACCAGCCTTGCAGACACTTTGGCTTCAGCCCAGTGAAACTGATTTCAGACTTCCGGCCTCTAGAGCAGTAAGACGATAAAACTGTGGTGTTTTAAGCACCAAATTTGTAACTATCAGTAACAGTGGCCCTGGAAACTAACACACTGCCCATCCCCATCCTCAGAAGGCCTGCCGGCTCCTACAAGCTGGGCATTTCCCCCAGGACCTCCTGGCACCTGTGCGGAGCACGTGTGTGGGCCCCCCTTCCAGCACAGGCTCCGTGAGAGGAGGGTGAGGCCTTCTGCCACCCACATGTCGGTGGCCCCATGGCTCCCCACAGGCCACAGTGACCGCTGCAGTACTGGGCTTTGCAGACCCCTGTGACCTGGTTCCCTGTTCAGGGCGAGGCCCTGAAGATGTGGGGGACTGAACCTCAACCACACGGTTCAGCAACAGCTGCCCCCTGGAGGCATGGACCCACCAGTGACCGACCGGCTGGCCTGGTGACAACTGCCACCTGTTTGGCCATGGCTGCTCTGGTCAGAGGGAAAGTCCTCGGCCAAGGAGAGCCACTGAAGTCCCTTCCTGGGGTATTTCAACTGGGAGCTGAGGGCGCAGAGCCAGCCCTCACAGACTCGTGTAGGAGACAGGCCAGGGGCCCGGCCCAGACCCAGGGCTGGTCCCTGCAGGCCTCCAGGTGCCCCTGCAGCCTGGCTTGCCCTCGCCAGACTCAGCAAGTCCCAAGACGCTGGCTTTGTGTGTACAGATTCAAAGCAGCACGCCTGATGAGTAGGTGCACGATCACACACTTCCTCCTTGGAGCTTCTCTCAGAGAAAGGCAGGAGGGGCGGGCCTGCACCCAGGGGCTGGGCTTCGTTCTCTCACTCGGCTAGAGAAGAGCGCCGGTGCATTGAGGAGCCATTGGTCCATCATGCCTTATGGCCTCCAGGGCATCCGGAGGGGAGGCCCATCTGCCCACCAGCCCACCTGTCCTCCCTCACAGCCCAGGGGTGGAGGTGGGGGGCATGAAGCAAGCTGGGGACCCCAACCCAAGGCATCATGGGCTCCAGCCTAGAGCAGCCACCTCCTGCCTTGGGGCCCTGATCTCAGTTCCCACTTGATCTAGGATCAACCATAAATTCCACACAGCAGGGTTTTTAAAAAATTTGTTTACTGATGTAATCTAAAAGCCCAAATACATCATGACCTTCACACAGATAGGGGCTCAGTAACCAGTTTTTGAATGAATGACTTAATGCATAATGATTTGGTTTGTAGGATGAGCAGTTCAAAAATATTACAATTGGAAACAATGTTAAGGTTCCAAATTTAGAACTCTTCTTTACCAAAATGTGCTAATTTGGCAAGTTGTTGATTGTCTGTACATGTTTCTTTTTGTTTCTTTGTAGAAAAAGGGATCAGCTAGCTATAAAACAAACTGTGAAGGCCAAAGAATATATTGACATTGTTCAGAATGGTGTTTGCACGTTGCACAAGACAAATGAGAGGCCATCACACAAATAATAATCACAGAAATGCAAATTAAAACAAGGACAGTGCATTTCTCAATGACTGGGCTGGCAGAGTGCAGGGCCGTGTCCACTCCCATCGGGAGGTGGAGAGAGAGGCCCCCGCTGTCAGTGGGAATGCAGACTGACGCAAATCTTGGTGAGTAGCAGTGAAAATTGTATATCCCCAACCCAGGCCAAGCCTTGCAGCAGTACGTGTGTGGCAACGAAACCTCCGAACAACCGCATGTCCACCAGGAGAGGAGTGGCAGCCCCAGAGGAAGGCGGACGTTGCCGACTGGGAAAAATGTTCATGATTATTGTGAGGCGAAAAACAGAGCAAGCTGCAGGCCTGCACGGAGATTATGATGCTATTATTTGTGGGAAAAAGTGTGTGTGTCCGTGTCCACAGGTATGTATGTGGGTGTCCATGTAGGTATGCGTGAGTGTGCATGTGTGTGTGTAATTGTGCATGTGTGTTTGTCACACGTGTGTGCATGTGTCTGCTTTTTTAAGCATAGGGTGCAGTCAGGAATAATCATGATGATGATCAAAGTTAACTGAATTCCACCCTGTGCCAGGCACTGTTCTGAACACTTTACACATATTCATGCATTTAATCCTCCTAACAATCCTACAAGGGGTTACAATTGTTACCTCCACTTTACAGATCAGGAAACTGAGGCAGGGAATAGCCACATGACCTACCTAAGGTCCCACGGCCCAAAGGTGGCAAATCTGAACCCAGGTGACCCGGTTCCAAAACCCAGACCAGAATCCCTTTGTTCTGCTTCCAAGCCCAAAATATGAAAGGCAGGGCAGATTATTGAACATTTTAAGTAATGGGATGTTTTTCACTTTTCTTTTTTGTATTTTTAAAGTATTTGAGATTTAAAGCTATTCCTTTAAAAAAGGAAAGGAGTGACAAATTTTCCTTCAGGGTAAAACAGTGCTGTGGGATTTCTCCTCCTCCGCCTGAGATGATGTAAGTGAGCTTGATGGAGAAACACAGGTAATATCATGCAGTTATGCAATCAGGTGTACATTTCACATGAATTACAATGCACCTGGAGACACTGATGAAATCCAGGATGCCTAGAGCTGTCAAATGCGGTTTTTTTAAAAAAGGAATACACCAGCCCACACCCTGACTTCACAACCTATAATTAATTAGGGAAAGAAAGAGAGATCTGTCTGGTTTCGTGACTTCAACTTTCCACCTCAAATATAAAGTTCTAAGAATATCATTTGACTTTGCTCCTCGCTGCCTTTTCTTCTCACTCTCTCTAACTTTTTGATTTCTATTTTCAGTGCTGCTACCAAAATGAGAACGCAAATATATTCTGCATAATTCATAAGCTGTACTATGAATGTTCAAGTGCTACTACTTGTGTCACAGCCACAAACGTAAGCACAAGTGCGTGCAGACAGCTGCTCTGTCTCTCGCTCCCGAGCCAGCCAATAGTGCCTGGAGTTAAACCCAGAACGTTTGTCCGCAATTCTGGTCTCAAATTCTACGTTTACTTAATTAACTAGAGAAGGCTAAGCTGTTCATCTCATGTGCTGAAAAATTGTGAAGCACTTTTCTAGGGAGCCTGGCTCCTTTGCTGGTGGAAAACACAGGAATTCTCCCACTACGCTGGTACCCCGTATCCTGTACCCCTTCCCATTCCCAGTACCAGTACCTTTTTGTCTGCAGTTAGGTTTTTTAAAAATACTCATTGATTGAAATCCTAGCACATGTTCATTCACTAAATCAATGACTGTTATTTGTGGCTGGACCAGCACAATAACTTGCATCCTACCACCAGAGACCCTTGTCTAAGCAGCTTGGGTGGGCTCAGGCATGTGGATTTTAAAAACCTCCCAGGAGACTGCTGTATGCAGTCAGGGTTGGGAGCTTCCACACAAAGGGCTCCGTGAACAAACCCTGTCCTCAGAACCTGGCCTCTGTAAGGCTGTTTCCTCTGCCCTGAGCTCTGGTCCTTCCTCCAGGCAGCCACCGGCCTCTCTGGACTGGGCGGGAGCCCTGGGATGCCCTCCCATAGCACTTGGTCCAGGGGAACAGCTTCTCGTGTTACCAGCAGCCACCCGAGACTCTCGGGGAGGACCTGCCTCTATTCAGGGAAGCCCCTAGATGCACCCAGAGAAAAAGAGGGCACTGCTGGGGAAGGGGTGATGGGTAATGCACCTTTAGGCAATAAACAGGCCAAACTACCCTGCCCAGAAAATGAGGGGCCCATGGGAGAGGGAGTAAAAAGGACAAAGACTCAGTCCCACAGAGACCGAGAGCCCTGGTGGCTGTATGGTCTCACAACCTTTAAGGACCAGGATGTCCACAGGTGTCCCTGGTTCTATGACATCAACTGCCACTCCAGATGCTCTGGGGCTGTTGTGCTCTCTGGGTGGCACCCTCGAGTCCCGGAGGATGAGGGATACAGTGTGGGTGGTGCCCCCCTGCAGCTGTGCAGAGAGGCAGCCCTGCTACAGCCTCAAGGCACACACCTGAGCAAGGTCACTGTGCACACCTGCGGGGCTGGGGGTGGGCAGGTGTCCTGCTAGGACGTGTGTCCGTACAGACTGAAACATTTCAGGGGAATCGGGGTCCAGAACGATTTCAGGGATTTGCATAACCTGGGGGGCAGGATCTGGCCTTCTTCACAGTGTGGGGTGTGGGCTGCGTTGTTTCTAGATTTCAAGGGAATGAGAGGCACCACGGATGTGTGGCCGTGGCCATTCCCACCAAGCACACACTGCACGCACCCCACACGCAAGCTCCCTAGGACAGGGTGGACACAGGGGACCACCATGAATACCAGCTGAGGACCAAAGGGGGTCACGGCAATGAAAATGGCTGCTGTGCAGGGAATACTGACCAATACTGGCACATGCCGCTCTTTGTCCAAACGTGACCTCATTGCATCCCTGCTCTGGCCCACAGGCCTAGAGCCACTTCCTCTCCCCTTGAAACTGGACCAGCCTGGCTATTGCTCTGACCACAGACTACAGTAGAAGTGACCTTCTGAGATTTTGCATCCAGTCCTTGAGAGGGTTTGAGCATCTACTTTCTCCCAAGTAGAGACGGGCCACTGTGTTGCCAGGAGGTCCAGGCTGGACACACGATTAACCAGAGGCCCCGAGGAGAGGCTCTGGAGACGGGACACCCTCCAGGACATTCCAGCCAGTGGAGTTCCCAGCTGAACGTAGCCCCAGGCGCCACCCCAGCCGATGCCACTGGAGAAGAGCCGCCCCGCTGAGCCCTGTCCAAACCCTGATCCACAGAATTGCAAGAAATAAAAGGTTGTGCTGTGCTGAGCACCAGATTTGGGGATGGCTTGTTTCCTGGCAGTAACTGAACCACACTCAGGTACCTCTGTACTACAGGGGCTCTGCTGACCCCGAGTGCCCGGAACACAGACACGCATGTCCCTTGAGGAGGCTTGCAATGTGGAGGTGTCCTGGGTGACATTCTCGAGAGCCCTGCAGGTGAGCGAGATGGCAGCACAGGGGTGACCTTCAGAGGCAATGGCTCTCTCACCTTCAAGATTAAATGACAGAAAACAGATTTTGACTCTTAATAGGATTGGTTGAAGCTTGAAAAAAAGAAAAATACTACTAAACTCCTTAAACTCTGGGGTGGAAAGAGAAAAATCCCAAGTGCTTTATTTTAGATATACTATTTTTAAAATCCCACAGCAAAAAGCAAGCCCCCAAAAGGGATTCATAAAACCATTTAAAATATGGAATTAGCTGCTCCCCTAAATGTACACAGCAGCTTGGTTTCTATGAAGCCAGCCTGGGCCACAGCAAAGGGCCTCATCCTGTGACCTTGGCGTTGTTCACCACTTGCCAAGGCACAGAGCTCACTTTTCTGTCTTCCAGGCATCCTAGACATTCTTGAAGCCACTGTCTCAGCACAGTCACCTGGAAGGGCTGAAGGTTTAGGCACCAAGGCCGTCAATGGCTTTTGGGCAGGAGGCTACCTTGGGCCACATCACAGGTGGGCTTCTCCACTGACAGAAGGAAGTGGTCATGCGCTCAGCAAGCCAGGTGGAGGGGTTCCCTGCCCCTTTGCTTCAAGCCTCTGTCTGGCCCAGCAACTTTATATACATGTACTTAATGTCCGCAAAGCATGAGTGTCTCCAAAGAAAAGCCATTTCTTCCATTCAGAGGCAGGGCTTTCTGTTAGTAAGAGTTTGAAATGAATTTAGGAGCAGCCTTGTCCCCCCTCCAACAGAGAAATCATACTTTAAGGACTAGAGTTCCATCGATGAAGTGAGAAATGACAAAACACAGCTTCTCTGGTAGAGAAGATGACCCGGGGTCATGGTCAGTGTCCCATCTCGGAAGTGCTAGGTCGAGCCAGATGCTGGGACTTTATTCACGGAATGATCTCCAGCAGCCTGAGGTGATGTGTCCTCACCCCATCAAGGTGAAGAGCCATTAGGGACTAGACAGGTATGCCCTGGTCTGGACGTGCACCTGTTCTCTGATTACCTGGACCCCAGACCCATTTTCTGTCCTGCTTTGTGTCCCCAGAGGCTGTCCCATGGGAGTCTTGTGCTTCTATGCCCCCCGGCAGGGTACGTAAGTAAGTGGCATGAGCAGGAGATTGGAGGGCCAAACACGGCATTCTAAGGGGCCCTTTGACCACAGAAGTGTCACAGCTGTGCTAAACCCTCAGCGTCCTCTGCCCTTTCCTCCTCGGACTAGGAAGGGAGTGGGAGTAGTGGGTGCAGCCCAGAAACCCACCGGGGGCCGGGAAGCTCTCAGGAGGGGAGGCCTCATCTCACCATGAAATGGTGCACACTTTGAATTCCTCAACCCAGCTTTGGGATTGACTGGGCAGAGACAGACGGGCATCTCTAACAATGTGCTGGTTTTGTTTTCTAGTGCAATGCTCTGAGGGGCTTATGATGACACCTCTGCGGAAGGCTTGTTGGGGGGTTCTTAACAGCATCTTACTAGCAACGTTTACTGCCACTAGCAGAAGAAACTCTCCCGGAGGATACGAGAGGGAAACAGGTGTGCCCAGGAATGGTAGACCCAGTTAAGTCATCACTCTAGTCAAACCCAATAGACACACATTTCAACCTCGCCAGGTTTCAGGAAATACAGAACCTTTTAGGAAAACAAAAATAAAATAAAACTGCCTGACCAATCAAGAACATAGAAATGGAAAAGCCATGATATGAAATGAATGATGATGACATCGAATTAATGTCCATTTAGAACTAGAGCTGAGAACCATAGGATTTATGGTTACAGAAATGAAAGTGAATCTTTAAAACTGGGAGGAAAACTAATACAAAGTGCCCCGAGCCTCCTGCTTTTCTGGGCTCTTCTTGGCTAATTACAGTAAAGTACACGTGTTGTGGTGAGCAGAATAGCGGCTCACCCGGTACCTGCTCTAATCTCGGGAAGATGTCTGTGTCCTAATCTACGGAACCTGTAAATACATTAGGTTACGTGGTAAAGGGGGTAGGGTAGCAGATGAAATGAAGGAAATTAAGATGAAGGATGCTAATCAGCTGACCTTAAAATAAGGAGATTTTCCTGGACAGCCTGGGTGTGTCCAACTTGGTCACAGGTCCCAGCTGTGCATGAGGAGGACAGGAGAGACCATAGGTGCAGGAATAGAACTTGACCTGCTGTTGCTACTCTACAGAGGTGGGTGAGGATCTGAGCCCAGGAGTGCAGGCGGCCGCCAGCAGCTCAAAAGGCAATGAAGGCATCCTCCCCTGGAGCCTCCAGGCAGAATAGCCATACTGACACTATGATCTCAGCTCCGGGAGACCCATGTCAGCCTTTGGAACCACCAAACTGTAACATAACAAATGTGTATTGTCTGAAGCCACCAAGTTTGTGATGATTTGTTACAGCAGCAATAGAAAACTAATACAACTGTAAAAAAATTGGAAAAGGTATATGTATTGTTACGTGAAAACTGGATTATATTGTGCCAACTGAATTGTAACTGGTTTTTTCAACGTAACAGCACACAGTAAACATTTTTCTCTGACTATTATATACATACTTCTACAACACGATCTTCAGTTCAGGGAGTGCAAGTGCTAGAATGTATTTGTCCCATCTTCCTATTGCTGAGGGTTGTTTCAGAGGTTAACATTCTGTGCGCACATCCTTGATTAGTTTCTCAGGACGAATCCCCAGGACTTCAATTGCTTTGCCAAAGAACAGGAACTTCTTTTCTAAATGTGTGGCTTTAGATATCTAACATCATTGCTATGCAACCACTCCTTCAGCCCTGGATCCTCGCTGACACAGGGTGGTGACCATAGACTTACATGACTTTTTAGGGGGCTCAGCAAGATGGTTTCTTCTGAGAGGTCCTCCTCCCATGCCTCCTCGCTTCATTGCCAGATACTTTCTCTTGGGGATCCCAGTGCTGGGGGCACAGCTGGGTGAGCTGGGGTGCAGAGCTCTCTGGACCCTAGGAAGCAGCCCAAGGGTAAGACAGTCATTCTTCCAAGGTTTAAAGGCCATTAAGTTTCATTCATCTGTTCCACTTAATTTTTGAAGTACTTCATCCTTTCTATTCCTTTTAAGACTTCATTCCCTTTCCAGACAATGCATTTGGGCCCTAGACTTGTCACTAGGACCCTTTCAAATTATTTTGAAATAGTCAAAATTTTTGATTCTCCAATGTGCTTTTGGCCAGAAGAAAGTGCTGTAAGAATTGTCATGCAGGGTCAGAAACACACACACAAGTTCACCATGGTCTTTCTTAGAGTCCCCTGCTAAAAGCCGGGGAGTGCACTCCTTTAGGGCCCTCGGGAACCTGGAGCCTCTGGTTGGCAAATGGACTGATGCCCCCTTTGAAAAAGTGTGCGCACAGTGGAGAGGTGGGGCAGGCGCGAGGGCTTCCGTCCCAGCTCAGCCTTTGGGGAAAGTGCTAGTGGGAGTCTAGCCTCCTCCCTTAGCACACACAGGCTACATTAATTCATGGGCTATTGAGATCATTTCATCAAACAGAAACCGGCTGGGCAGTTTCCCAGAGCCTCCAACACTGTCCTGGCCTGACCGTCCCCTGCACCCTCTCTGACAGCCTGATGGAGCCAGGCTGGAGGTTCTTCGAGCCCCGGCAGTCCTCTGACACTGGCCTGCCCAGCCTCGCTCTCCCCATGCCCTCCCGCCCCTGGAGAATCACGCTCATCTTCCTTTTTCTCCTCTGATACGTCACCATGCGCATCCCAAGAGAAAGCACTCTTTTCCTCAGCACAGTGTGTGTGTGCGTGCGCGTGTGTGTGTGTATATGTAGAGTGTGTGTTTGTGGTGCGTGTGTGTTTGGTGTGTGTATGTGTGGTGTTTGTGTATGGGGGGGTATGTGTGTGTTTGTGGTGTGTGCGGGGGGGACTGTGTACCCATGTGTGTACCTGTGTGTCGGGCACGTGTGAGGTGAGAACTGGGAACTGTTTCCCTTATTTCGAGAAAGCAAGTGCGGGTTAAAATACAGTGAAGACTGAGCGGAGAAAGTTTCTAAGCAGCAGAACCCCAAATCCTATTGGTGAGTAGTCTGGATTTGGGGGGAAACCGTTTAAAAAACTGCTTGGCATTGGGAAGTGCGTGCTCAGTGAGGAGAGGCCGAGAGGGCTTCCTGGAGGTGTCTGTTCCCTTCCTGCGCTGGCAGAGCCTGCTCCCCGGCTGGGTACCACTCGCTGGGGACCACGGCGAGCGCTCAGCGGGGAGGCACAGCCCCAAGAGCCTGCGCTTGCTCGGGCCTAGACCGAGTCTGGGGGCCACCAGCACAATTCTCCACCAGGAGAGGTGCCGTTTCCAGCTTCATTTTATTTCTCAGATTCAAGCCAGTCCCTCCCAGGACGAGCAAGGGCTCCATCCACCCCCTGACTTCTCTAGGCTTTACATCACCCTGTTAGCATGGGAGTCATTTCACAGACAACAATGCTGCACAGGGGCGTGGAGAGCCTCTACAAGCCTGGCACACACCGCCCACCAGGCAAGACAGCACCGGGTACTTTGTGAGGGAGGCTGAGCTCTTGGCCCATCCCCTCCAAGTCCAGTGCTCTGGCCGTTTCTCCCTAAGTCACGACAGGCATCAGGCCTCCCCGGCCGGGACCTCATCGCCACCCCATCTCCAAGCCCAGTGTCTTCACCGAGGGGGCGACTGCTCCCGGCATCAGGCTTCAAGGGTTCTGGCTGACCTCGAGATCCTGCAACCGGCCCCTCCAGGGGCGCAGCGCTGGTCCCCATCCTCAGGCCCCATTTCTCAGAGGGGCAGATGCCTGCCCCCAGCTTCAAGCGAGGAGCAGCAGTCATCAGCTTGAAAGTCTCCAGAACAACAGATGGTAATTTGTTGACACTGAGAGATTTAAGGGGACTCAATCGCAGTCCTACTGAAAAAGCTTTCTCTAAAATAGGAAAGCACACAGATTCCTCAATGCACAGAAATTGCTAACAGCTTTGTTTTCAACCCAGCAGGAATAAAAAGAAGCTGACAACTTATTTTTGCAGGTTATACTCATTCAAGTCTATTTTTAGATCTTTTTCCTAAGTAAGTGCACCAGAATAGCATTCAGTTTGAAAAATCACCATCTGTTCCAAGCAGTAAGCCCCATCTCATGGGGTCTGGGGTGGGCATGCCTGGCTGATCAGGGCCGTCCCCGCGGACAAGAACAAAGGGTATTTTTTGTCCCCAGAGTGGTGCGGAGAGAGCGCCCTGGCAAGAGCCACTGGCAGTCGGCATCATAAATGTCCATCAAACAACCCCTAATCTATTTTATTTATAAACTGAGCACCACAAAAAATGCCCTCGGCTTTTAAAAAGAAGCTCAAATAATCCTTTGTATTTAAATAGATTTCTTACGAAAAGACCATCCAACCTTATCTTGGTTGTTAAGATAAAAATTAACCTATGGAAAAAGAGCCAACGCTCGATGCTATAAAAGGCCCCTTCCCCGCCTAATTTTCCGGTTTATGAGAGCCGTTCCCTGCCTCTCTAGCCGAGTTCTTTCTCGAAGCCCCACTTGGGAGTGACTCACGCTCTTCTGTGAAAATGCAGTTGGTGCATGCAATAACATCACGACAGTGGGAATCTGACATATGAGTAACGGGCTCTGGAACCAGTACTGGCATGTGACACGTCCAGGGAGGGCCAGGGTGACAGCAGGCAGTCCCCAGGCCCACAGGCCTGACCAGGCCGGCTGGGCTCTGGCTATTTTTAGCCTCCACTGGACTTAGCTCACTCCACCCTCTGGAATAACCTAGATCTAAATGCCATTTTTCTCCTACAAGCCAGAAGACATCTGCAAGGAAGGCTGTAGATTTAGGTGGTCAGTACAGGCACGGAAGGCGTGACAACAAAGATGATAAACCCATCCCAGTGAGCCCACCCCCTGGGTTCGGGGACCCCGTGGTCACCATGCAGTAGCTATTGCGGTTTCTCAGCAGGACTGCCCATGTGCCCAGCACTGGGGGTGCTGTCTGTCTGCACAGAGACCCCGAGACCTGCACAGAGCACAGCGAGGAAGCCCCCTTGCTGGTCATTATTTTTGGCCTCTCTGAACGTTTTCCAAAATAAATACTGAAAGGAAGTCATGCTTGCTCACATACACTCCCTTTCTCTCTCTCTCTCTCTCTCTCTCTCTCCAAATACAGAGTCCTTCTTGGGGAAACCAGTACTCAAAATCCTAGGTGCAGTAGTTATGACATAGGATTTCCTAACCCGCAGTGGAGTTCAACTGAAACTTAAGCACAGCAAGTTGCCTCTTATCAGCACGTTGTTCCAGGAAGCAGCTCTGTGCTTGTCACCGCCCTCTCCAGAGCCGCCGGGCACGTAGGCAGCATCAGGCAGCCCGGGGACCTGCTTCTTGCACCTTTGCACTGGCTCCGGGATGACTCCTAAGTCAATGTTTACCCACCCTCTTGGCTTTCGATGAAGCCAGAGTGTGGGAAGTCGCGTGGACTGGAGCCTCTCCGAAGCTCGATTGGTGGACAAATGCGTCCCCTTAGCAATGAAGCTAAAACTAGAACAGGCCAGGCTCCCCAGCTGAAGTGGAAAGAAAGGGCCATGAGAGTAGGGCTGTAGCCTGAATTTCACACAGCTCGGGTCCCGTCTGCATTAAGACACCTGCCTGTCACCGCCGTCCCGTGAAGCCAAGAGAACAAGGTTATTGTACCACCTGCTCTTCGCAGAGAAGGGAATCAGGGCTTTGGAGGAGAGTGTATGGGCAGTGGGGAGGCTGCTGGATTCCTGCTTCACCTCCTTTTCCCTTTTCTCATTTTTCTCATGAGAACATGTGGCTATACTGCAGGCTAACTAATCTTACAACCCTTCTAAGTGTATCATCAAACATGCAGGCACTGTGTAAAGTGTTCAGGAGAAAGAAAACCAAGCATTCTCTTCTTTAGAAGTTTTATTTACAGAACAGGACGTGTGATTTATTTATCTCTCTCTCTCTCTCTCTTTTAAATTGAAGTATAGTTGATTTACAATGTTGTGTTAGTTTCAGGTGAACAGCAAAGTGATTCAGTTATACATTTATATATATCTGTTCTTTTTCAGATTCTTTTCCCTTATAGATTATTACAAAATATTGAGTATAGTTCCCTGTGCTATACAATAGGTCCTTGTTGGTTATCTATTTTATATATAGTAGTATGTGTATGTTAGGACGTGTTATTTAGAAAAAGTCCACTGGTGTTGCCTAGTCATCTTGCAGCAGAAAATTGTAGAACTGCTCCAAGTGCAATAAAAAACCGGGGCTCCTGTGTTTCTGAGTGTGGACATCATCATATTTTGAGGAGCCCTACATGAAAGTAACTGGACATTTATCATCCTCTTAGAAAACAAATAAAATGACGAATAACAAATGTGGATTAAGTGATGACTTAAGATGAACCAACGTAAGATGAACCAGCACTTTGTTAAACACAACTCTTAAAACACTGGGGAAGCGTTGGCATATCTGTGCCAAGCATATTTACCCAGTTGGTGGCAACATGGATTTGTAGACCCTTGTAATAACCAAGTGGTTTCCTGGGTGTTTGACCACAGTGCAAGTGCAGAGGTGAAGAAAAAAATGCATTAATAATTGGAGACATAGTCACAGGGACCTGCCCAATGACACTCCACACGGCCGTCTGCTGTCATTAAAACCAAGTGTGGTGGGGGTCTCCCCGACTCCAAGCATGGAGTCCTAATGAGGGCTGTCAATTATAGGACCTCACCCCCGCCCCAGGGCCCAAGTCCTTCCCAAAATATCTTCCTAAAATATGGAGGTAAGATCACCCTCCACTTTGGTAGAAAGGCTGGAAAGATGCAAGCTGGGGACCACCAGGGGCACGTCCTCTCCTGCATGGAGAACCAGTTGGTAGGGGAGAGGGAGAGACCAGAAAAGACTGAGACTACAGGTCTAGTTGTCAAAGAAGCTGTCTGGTCAGCAGATTCTCTTTTCCTGTCTAGTTTAGTTCAAGTTGGGTTTGTGTTTCTTGCCACCAAAAGAGTTCTGACACAGGCCTGGGTGTCTTATCCCGACTGAGCCCCCTCTGTCACCTGACCCCCTTCCCTGCCAGTGGATTGTGTTCTTTACCTACCTGGCTAATTTAGGTCCTTGCTGACAGGGCCACACGCTGGAGCTCGTTAGTAACCATCACCGTCTCCCAAGCCTTTGATATGCTGTTGGTCTAAAGCAGATGTCGTTAAGCTGAGGTCTAGAGAGAGCAGAATCCCCAAGCACACAGCTTAGGAGGCGAAGTCCTTAGATTCCACCCAGTTCAGGTCCCAAACTAGTCATTTGACCAGGATCATGTTATCAGTTATTGGATAATGGACTGCCTCCCCTGCATTCAATCTATAAAAAGCCAGATGCAGTTTTCAGGGGTCTATCCCCAGCCCGTGACAACCTCCAGGACCCTCTACAACAGCACTGACAAAAGTGAATCAGTGAGGGAAAAAGACCCCCACGAAGTTCTCTCCAATCATCCTTCAGAAGAAAAGCCTATCAGCAGGAACCTGGTGGGAAGATTGCCTAAGGGGCTTAATCTACTGTCAGGGAAGGGGATCAGAAAATGGATGTCTGAGACCTGCCAGCCCTGTTATGTCCCCCCTGTGACATAGATATTGTGGGGATAGAGAGCTCAGTGTGCTTTGTCCCCATTTGTAAACGGGTTCCCTCCCTCACTGGGTACAGTGTGCTGAGGGGGCTGAACAGTATGGAGGCCACAGGCTACCTGGCTCTGTGGAGCCAAACCTGACCTCGAGAGCAAAGGACGTGACCTAGAGGTATGGGGTTAGAGCTGGGCGCAGTTGCTGGGCAGAACCTGGGGTTGCTCTTAGCAAGACACCTGCGTTTGTGGACATACAAGGAGGAATGCTTTAATATAAGTTGTAGACGTAAAGGAGAAAATGCTTTAAGGCAAGTTGTGGATTGACAAGGAGGAAATGCTTTAAGGTGATTTGGGGGCATCATGGTGAATGGATGACCAGTTGGGTCAAGGTTGGCCCTCGGTGGCTGCTGTGACTTTTCGGGCCAGACAGCAGCTCTCCCTTCTGTTGGAGAGGTCCCCCTCCCCCACTCATGATGCCCACTTCTGTGGCCATAGAGAGGACATGTGATCTGTGAGGCCCAGCAGAGGCCACTCCTGGGAGATTTTGAGTTGGAACTGAGCAAAGAGGGTTCCCCTTCCTCCCTGGTGGTAAGGTCGGCAGCCTGGAGCTGAAGTCAGGCCCAGAGGATGAAGCCACATGTCAGAGGACACTTGATGAGAAATGGAGAGTGTCCCTGCAGCTCTGAGACCCTGGCTCCCCTGTCCTGTCCACGCTGAGAGCCACGAAGCTCCCTTGTGCCTAAGCAACTTCAGTTGATTTCCTGCCACTAACATCAAAGAGTCCTAATACACCAAGCATGTCATACTGTACTCAACCAAGATTCGAACATCTTTAACAAAATGCAAAATTTTAATTTACCATTTTAGTCATATGAAATCAATAACAACCATCACAGTAACTCTCCATCATGCATGGGGATATAAGAGGCATAGCTTTGTGGCCCAAAAATGTTGAATAAAAGCAACTGTATATTCATACTACTATATGCAAAATAGATAATCAACAAGGACCTACTGTAGAGCACAGGGAACTCTACTCAGTACCCTGTAATAACCTATATGGGAAAATAATCTGAAAAAGAATAAATATGTGTATCTGTATAACTGAATCACTTTGCTGTACACCTGAAACTAACACAACATTGTAAATCAAATACACTCCAATATAAAAAATAAAGAAAAATAAAAGTGACCTTATGTTCAATATTGAGCTCACAGGATGGAGCACTATAAAATAGATCTGACTTTTTCCACAGCAAAGTAGAATACATAAAGTTAAAATTAAAATATGGTAGAAGAGCATTCACACATGAACCAATCTCACAAAACCCCCAATCCAAACAAAAATCCCTAATAGGTTTCTCTGTTCTACTCAGTGGCTTTAAAGCAGTTGTTAATCACGGACCCATTAAGGAGCCAAAACACATTTGGTTATTTCTGAAGCACATGATCTTGAAGCTCTGTTAGAATCTTCCATAGTTGTATGATGAGAGTTATGTCACAAAGTTAATCATTCTCAGGATGCTTGCATTCGGGGTAATGCAAAACTTCTTGTGCAAGCGGCCATGAATCAGTGAGCATCACATTGCATAATGGGCTCTGAATCATGTGTCAGGGGATCCGAGCCCACGGCTGCACAATGCAGGCCAGGGTTTGTGCCTCTTATTGACATTTTCTGAAGCAGAACTGGAACCACGTGATGCAGGCTTCCTGCCAACCGTCACTTATTGCCAATAATTAAGTCGGATGATATGGAGAAATAGCACTTCAGTTCCTTCAGAGTTCTAAAAAGAAGACTCTTTGAAGTCCCTGGTTTCTAGCACAGTGTTGTGGCTGGCTGGGATGTGTTACACTTGATCATTGTAAAAACTACCCAATAAAATGAAAATCAAATATTTTGCTCAAATAGTTCCTGGCATTTGTGTTAGAAACAATAGACATAGCCCCACCATAAAATTATTTTATACGTAAGAAAAGTAAAAGGTCGAAGATGCCAGGAGCCAAAGACATACCCGTAATACATCAAATCTCAATCCATCATGTCTGATGTTCTTGAGAAATACTGTTAGCGAGAAACTATTACTTAATCTTGCCAGTATTATCCAAAGAGAACACTTGCGAAATACTCAAGACAAATAAGCTGTAATTACTACATGAATAAGGAGTCTGTGTAGCCTAAACTGTTTTGTAACATCAACGCAGACTCTAGTGGAGCACACCAGTAATTAGCCACGTTAACAACATTGGCCAATGTGTTTGAGGAGCTCTGAGAGTTAACAGTGCCAGTGGCGGTGTGAGGACTCCGCGAAACGACCTGTTGTTCTCAACAACACCGTAACTGAAAAATTCTTCTGAAACTTAACCGAGGGCCAATTACGCATTCTAGGAACCAACTAGAATATATCTGGCTCCCTAGCCTATATTAGAAATAGTCAATCATCAAATTTAATCTTGATTATTTTCATTTTACTTTTTTCTTTTTAAGAAAAGAACTCTTGGATTCCATCACTAGCAAACTCTTACTGTATTTGAAATCCTGCCCAAGATCTCGGACAAGTTCGAATTAATAAACTGTTTTGTCATCATAGTCTTCATGTCCAACAATGGAACATGAATTTAACAGCATGGAAGAAAAGTTTATACTTCTCCTAAAACATAAAACACCTATAAATGCTAGGACTACAATAATTAACTTCTGATTTTTACTCCTTCAATTCTGCATTTATGGATTGATTTGCTTTGATCTATGGCTTTCAGTTTAGACACTGATGATTGAATGAACACAGATCCTCCACAGACCAAGACAACCTTATGACTAGGCAGGGGCAGCCTCAGCTGGAGCAGCAAATTTCTGTTTCCTGGGTCCATCCTCAGAGAACACATTTAAAAGACAACACAGCAGTAAAGCCTATTCTTTTTTGACTAAAAATAAACTTTACATTTTGACTGAAAATATTTGGGGCTGTAATAATAATAAATTTTATATTAATAATAATTATTAATATATTATTTATATTAACAATTAATGATCTATATATATATATTTTTGGCTACACTGTGCAGCTTGTGGGATCTCAGTTCCCCAACCAGGGATTGAACCCAGGCTACAGCAGTGAAAGCTCAGAATCCTAACCACTAGGCCACCAGGGAACTCCCTGGTGGAATAATAATAATAATTATATTAATAATAATGATTAATATATTATTAATATTAATAATTAATATCAATATATTATCATTGTTCTATTATTACTGTTATTCAACAAACATCAGTTTATTCAATAGACATCAGTTCTGATGTACCAGAAGTCAGAGAGCTACTCTGAATACCTTATTTATCAATAACATCCCATGATACACATGGTTGCATTAGAATCAGCTGGGCGAGTGTTATCAGTGGGAATGGTGCAAGGAGAATCTCCAAAAACCTGCTCCTCTATGTAAGCAATAATTATCAAAATCAACTTTTACAGAACCCTGGAATTCAACCAAAAGCTTGCAACAATCTAAGGAGCACTTATTCAAGAAAAATGACTGAATCTCAATAAGAACATCAAGCTCTGTGGTTTTTTAAATTGCTGTATATCCAGCCTCCTTTCCAAACTCCTTGTACAGCTTGAAATCCAACAGCCTCAAAGTCAGTGTAGCCATGAGCAGACTACCACCATGACAGAGCTCCCCACAGCTCTATTCCTAGGAATTTGTCATTATCTGACCTGTCTGGCAGCTCCTTGGAGAATCAACTAGTGGGAAAACCCCATTCAAATCAAAGGTCTTGCCTTTATCTGACCTGACTCAGAGCTCCCTCACTGTGAACAGATTTGTCTGTAGAGTATTTGTGGAAAACAACCATTGACAATTGTTTAGCATCCAAATTGTCTAAGGCAGTGATTACAATTGGCATCAACAAGAAGCTGACCAAAACACTGAAAAGGAGAAAATGGGGAATGAGATGTCCACAGGGGCTATGAAAAGCTCTAACATATTCCTAGGAATCTAGAAGGCAATATGCATGTGCAGGGCTGTATGTACACTCAGGAGAGACCTGAGAAGGCCCTAACTCTTACCTCTGGTTGACCTTGAGGCTCTGAACAAATAGGAAGTGAAGACTAAACCAGGGTTGCCAATTCCCTGACAAAGCATTGATGACATGCCCCAACATGCACACAGAGCCCTTCTGCAAGAGCTGGAGACTTATCGGTTCAAGGAATTTAAACGAATATCAGTCCAGCTAATAGCTGACCACTGAACTAACCAAGCAGAGATTTCAGTGACCACACATAGCAAAGAGTACATTATTATTTCAGGCAAATCTATAAATAAACAAATAACAGCAATAATGGACAGCAACTATAAATGCAGGAAGGGGATGCAAGGATCTGATTTTCAGAGTTGGACATTATATTATTTTAAATGTCCACAATTCAACAAGATATTATGACATGCAAAGAAATAAGAAAGTGTGACCAATACAAGGAAAAGAAGCAACAAATAGGAACTGTCCCTGAAAAAGCCAAGACTCTGAACTTACTAGAAAAGATTTTAAAACAGCTCTTTTAAATATGTTCAAAGAACAAAAGTATGAGAACAATGTCTCACCAGACAAGGACACTTAATAAAGAGATATTGTAAAAAGAGAACTAAAGAACCATTCTAAAGTCAAAAATATAAACTGAAACAAAAAATTCCCTACACAGTCTCAAGAGCAGTTTTGACACAGCGGAGGAATCAGTAAGCTTGAAAACATATCAATAGAAATCAGCAAATTTGAAAAGTAGAGAGAAAAAGATCAAAGAAAAATGAACAGACCCTCAAAGACCTGTGGGATATCATCAAATGTACTAATATATGTGTAATGGGATTTCCAGAAGGAGAGGACAGAAAGGAGTAGAAAGAATATTTAAAGAGATAATGACCAAAAACTTCTCAAATTTGACAAAAGACATGAACTACACATCCAAAAAGCTCAATGAAATCCAGTCAGGATCAACTCAAAGAGATCCACACCAAAACACATTATAATGTGTGCCAAAGCCAGAGAATCCTGAAAGTAGCAAGAGAGAAGGAACTTGTCATTTACAAGGGGTTCTCAATAAGATTAACAGCTAATTTCTCATCAGAAACCATAAAGGCCAAAAGGCAGTGGCATGACATATTCAAAGTGCCGGAAAAAAACAGACTGTCAACCAATAACCCTATGTCTAACAAAATTACACTTCAAAAATGAAGGAAAAATTAAGATATTCCAAGACAAACAAAAGCATAAAGAATTTGTCACTAGCAGAACTTTCTTAAAATAAATATTATAAAGGGAGGCCTTCAGGTTGAAATGAAAGGACACTAGAGAGTAATTCAAATCCACATGAAAAAAATGAGGTGTACTGATAAAGTTAATTACATACATAAAAGACAGTAGAAATGTATTTTTCATCTGTAATTTTTTCCCTCCAATTGGAATTCAAAAACAACTGCAAAAATTAATCATTATAAAGCTATTCTCACAGATTTATAATGCATAAAGGTTTAATTTATATGATGATAATAGCACAGAGGGAGGGAAGGGTACAAAGCTACATTAGAGCCAAGTTTTTATGTACTATTGGAATTAAGTCGGTATCAATCCAAAATAGATTTATAAGTTAAGATGGTAATTGCACTTCCCCAAAAAACCATTAAGAAAACAAGTCCAAAGATATATACAGCAAATGAAGTGACCAGGGAATTAAAATGGTACACTAGAAAATATCTGTTAAACACAAAGAAGTAAGAGAGAAAAAAGAGACGTGACAGGTAGAAAACGAATAGCAAAATGGCAGATGTAAATACTACCTTATCAATAATTATATTAAATGTAAATGGTTAAACTCCATCAAAAGGCAGAAGGAGCAGAATGAATTAAAATAACATAATCCAACTTTGTGCTGTCTACAAGAGACATGCTTTAGATTCAAAGATATAAGTAGGTTGAAAGCAAAATGATAGGAAAAATATGCCATGCAAAGAACAACCAAAAGAAAGTTGGAGTGTCTACACTAATATCAGACAAACCAGATTTTAAGATAAAAACAGTTATTATAGATAAAAAAGCACATCTTATTATGATAAAAGTGTTAATCCATCAAGAAGACATAATAATTATAAATATATACACATAACAGAAGAGTCCAAAATAAATGAAGCAAAACTAACAGAATTGAAGGGAGAAATACACAATTCAACAATAATAGTTGCAGATGTGAATACCTCAGAGGAGGTATTGACATCTGACAGGAGGGGGAGGAAGAGAGGAGGAAGAAGGGAACACTTTCACACTTTCTAAATCATTCTATGAAGCCAGTATTATGCTGACATCCAAATCAGTCAAAGTCAAAGACATCACAAGAAAAGAAAACTACACAATAATATTCCTTATTAACATAGACCTCAAAATCCTGAACAAAATACTAGCAAGCCACATCCAGCAACATTAAAAAAAAAAAAAAAAGGAGTATACACCATGACCAAGCAATTTATCCCAGGAATGCAAGGTTGGTTTAACATCTGAAAATAAGTCAATGTAATAACCATATCAATAGAATAAAAAACAGCAACCACATGATCAAATGAATAGATGATGGCATAAGGAGAGACAATGAAATAGAATTGAGAGTTTAGAAATAAACCCTTACATTACGGTTAACTTATTTTTGGCAAGATTACCAAGATAATACAATGGAGGAAAGAACAGTCTTTTCAACAAGAGTGTTGGGACAACTGGATATCAATATACAAAAAAGGAAGTTGGGTCTTACATGGTATACAAAAATTAACCAACGTGGATCAAAAATCTAAGTGTAAAAACTAAAACTATAAAACTCTTAGACAAAAACTTAGATCTTCACCACCTTGTATTGGCAATGGTTTCTTAGATATGATACCACAAGCACAGACAAAAGGAAAAATTGATAAACCAAACTTCATCAAAATTTAAAACTTTGAAATGGTCAAAGGACACCATCAAGAAAGTGAAAAGGCAACCCACAGAAGAAAGACTTACTTACAAATCACATATCCAATAAGGGACTTATATCCAGAATATATAAAGAACACTTACCACTCAATAATAAAATGACACATAACCCAATTAAATATGGGCAAAGGGTTTGAATGGACATTTCTCCAAAGAAGATATATAAATGGCTAACAAACACATGAAAAGATGGTCAATATCATTAGTCCCTAGGGAAATGCAAATCAAAAGCATAATGAGATACTACTTCACACCCACTAGGATGGCTATAAACAAAAAGAAGGCCGATAACAAGTGTTGGTGGAATGTAGAGAAATTAGAACCCTCATATATGCTGGTAGGATTGTAAAATCGTGCAGCCACTCTGGAAACCAGTTTTGCAGTTCCTCAAAAAGTTAAACATAAAGTTGTTTTATGCCCTAGTAATTCCACTTCTAGGTATATACCCAAGAGAAATGATAACATATATCCCTACAAATATTGTACAGATAGGCTCATAACAGCATTATTTATAATAGTCCAAAAGTGGAAGCAACCCAAATGTTCATCAATTGATGAATGGATAAAAAAAATATGGTATATACATAGAGTGGAATATTTTCAGCCATAAGGAGAAATGAAGTACTGATACATGTTACACCATGGATATGCTTTGAAAATATTATGCTGAGTGAAAAAAGCAGGACATAAAAGGCTATATATTGTATAATTCTATTTATATGAAATATTTAAAGTAGGCAAATCCAGAAACAGAAAGTAGATTAGTGATTGCTAGGGGCTGGGCGAAGGGGCAATCAGGGTTGACTGGTAATGGGTACAGGGCTTCTTTTTGGTGTGATGAAAATATCTACAATTAGATAGTGGTCATGGTTGTACAACTCTGTGAATATACTAAAACCACTGACTTGTACACTAGAAAGGGTGACTTTTATTGTATGCGAATTATAGCTCAAAAAAAAAAAAAAATTTGCCAAGGTGGCTTTTATCTCAATAGCAATTTTAGGGCTCCAAACACAGAATCAATTCAGAAGTTATGGAATGGAGTCCCAAAATATATCTTGAGGGTACTTTTTCCAGGTGCCAGCAGCTTTGAGAATCCCTGCCCTCAGGTTAATGAATAGACAAGATGAGGTCTTTTTTTTCTTATAGATGTGGCCTCCCTCCATTCTGCATCCGCTGACGGTCACGGCCAGGTAGGACTGGTCCAGGCCAGGACTTGGCTGATTCCTTTCCCTGGTTCTCTTAACCACCACACTCCTTCTCACATTCACTTTCTAAGACTAGCTTATCCTGGGGTAGATTAAAAATGTCAGGTCTGTCGAGTTTTTCAGGAAATTCAACATACATTTTCAGATCTACACAGGTGAACTTTTTTTTTTTTTAATACGCACATAGCGAATGAGAGCTCACGCACACTACCTGAACTCAGGAGTACCAGTCTTGCGGATGGTCAGTCTTTTTAGAAGAGTGGTTGGACAATCACAAGCCACATACACATTCCCACAAAGACCAGAGCAAAAGAAAGTACCTTTCATGTTATGTGCAGACCTCTGTTTGTGTTCTGCAAGCATCTCATAGAGTCACTGACAGGTAATACGAATAAATATACCAATCACACCTTTCCAATAATTACAATTTCTTTCCACCAAGTCAGATGTGGGCTGTCATTTCCTGTGTTTTGTAGCACATCACACATTTCTTGTATTTTTAAAGCACTCAAATTAGGGCCACTCATGAGCAAGTTCTAGGCTTCGTAAAAAGTCTGTTTCAGAACAGTGTTAATAGACGACTCAAAAGAAATGTTACTCAATGTAGGAGAGGCTGTGAGGAGTTGGAACTTTTCTCGGTTGCCAAACCGCTCTTCACTTTCTGTAAACTGCACAAAGGATTCATTTAACACGCTTCGGAGGCTGAAAGTGAAAGTGACTCAGACTATTTTCAGAAAGGTCAAGAAGCACATTTGCCCATCTTCCAATTCCTCTGAAACCTTGGCCTGTGAACATCACAACTAAAAGAACACAGTTCCCTCCTGAGCTGTCACTCAGCGCTGCGGTGATTTTACTATTTCTCTCAGAAGAGTTCAGGCCCCACTCTGTGAAATGGGTTCACGAGAGACTGTTTGGAGAACATCTGACAGGCAGTCTTTGGAAATGTATTAGGACCGAAACTTGGCAGTGAGATGTGGTGGGCGGATGGTGCAGGCAGCCCACCTTGTTCCTGGCCTGGTCACGGCTCACCCGCCGCAGGGACTGCATCCTCCAGCATCTCCTCTGTGACAGGGAGGCCACCAGGCAGCCATGTGAAAGCCAACAGGGTGATGAGAAAATGGGCAATCCTTCCTTCCCAGCCCTCAAAATTGGTACTATAAACATGGCATTCAGGCCTAAGGATAATTTTTCTTAAAATATTAAAAGAACTACTGCTTAAACTATGGATTATCCCAAGGACCAGAGTTATTAACCACAGCCCCACTTAGGCAGATTACTGTTTTCTGTGCTTCTTTATGACCCAGCCCAACAAGTGAGCTGCCTCTGCAGCCATGTATTTCCCATCTATTCAGTCGATGTGGGAGCTGAAGGGGTGCCATCTGGATGACTTCAGGGACAGAGATGAGTTAGAGGAACTGTCCTCTGTCCCACCCCCTTGCCCACTTTCTGCTTCAACCTCAGTGTCAGGGAGCTGCTCCTGGGCCTGGGAGAGTGGAAGCAGCTTCCCCTACTGACCAGAGCCCTCATCTCTGTTTTTGGACAGACGCAGAGCAGAGCAGAAGAGGGGTTTTGGGAGTGGGGGGCCTGTGTGGTTTCCTCTGGCCCCTGGCAGCCTCGAAGGTTCCAGTTTCACACTGTGGTTCTAAAAAAGAAAGCCACCAGGTTTCCCCTGACCTCTTGTCTCCTGAGTGAACTCCCAGGCTCCTGAACACGGCCCCGAACTGGACGTGGTTGTGAGACCCACCTCCCTGTCCCAACAGTTCTCTTCTGAAACATGAAACAAGTAAAATATCACCACCACTTTTGTAGAAGGCGACCTTACTGATTCCAAAGCCCTTTTGCCTGGACACATCCAGTCTGTCTTTACAGTTATCACAAATGACTACGATTCCTTCACAGATGAAGAAACAAGCTCAGAGGGAGGAGATGCTTTACCTGGTCTCATCACTGGTTTCAGAAGAGTTGAAACTTGGGCAAAGAATGCCTGTGTGACTAGAGAGAAGCCCGAGCGCTGCAACTAGAGAGAAACCCAAACAGACCCCCAGCTGACCTCGCACTGTAACGAAAAAGGATCCTGCGTGCTTCAACAAAGATCCCGTGTGCCGCAATGAAGACCCAATGCAGCCAAAAAATATAACAACAACAAAAAAAAGAACTCCTGTGTGCTTTCCAGAAAAGCACAGAGGGAATCTATAGCCACCTGAAACTGTGACATTGAGAAGTGAATACAAGACTCTAGGTGAGCTTGACCAGTGCAGAATAGAGCAAGATGCACATTATGCTTCCCCAAAAGAAGCATGGGGTGCTCTTCACCCACACGTGCTTCCTTTCTGATGGGTATCCCTATCAAACACGAGTCCTCAGACTCACTGCTCACAGCTACCAAGATCGGCTCTGTATTCTCCAGGTGTCGTGATGAACGTCGGGGCTCTGAATTCAGAATGCCTGACACAACTCCAACTCTGGCTTCAGCTTCTTAAGCTAGAAAATGACAAACCCATTTCCTAAGGTTTTTGAGTATTGGATGTGAACATGCAGGCAAAGGGCTCGGTTTAAAGGAGACGCTGAGCAGGCATCGCTGTAACTGTCACACTGCCTGCCCATCGTCAGATCATTCGATACGCACACTATCTCTTGCCAAGTCATGAGAAAACTAGAACCAATCTGGGCAAAGGTTGACATACACATGTATCGGTAGCCTTTGGCTGTGTTGTTCAGCTGTTTTCAGGCTTAAGAGTAATGACAGGTCAACAGCTCCAGGTTCAACTCCTGACTCCACCACCCACCTGTAATCAGGCTATGCTCCAGCCTCCTGCTCTAGATCCCAGGAATAACCAGTGCCTCTTCTTTCCTGGATGCTATGAAGAGTAAATACAATAGCGCATGGAAACACCTGGAAGTATTTAAGGCTTCATAAATGGTAGTCATTATCATCATAACAATACCCGGCCCTAATTCTCTCATCGTATTCACATTAGGATCTTCAATGATATTGTCAAAATGTTCCCTTGATCAAAACATAATAGTACTGTGTTTTCTATACTTTTAAGATGGGACTGACATGCTGGTGGCTATGAGCTCACTTTGCTGGTCCCAGGGAATTGTCAGCTCACTGAGGAAGGGCTATATTCCTACCTTGCCTCCTTTAAGCTGGTGTGTGGACGACTGTCATGAGGGCTGGCCCTGACCACTCGAGAGGTGCATGTCTTAGTCTGTCCTTGGGGTCTGTCCTTTATTCTGTCAGGTGCCCAGCTGGCTCACACTGCCCTGAGGATTGGTTTGAGAAATATGGCACACCAAATTGTGCCTATCCCTCTGAGCGGTAACTGAATTTTGGGAGGTTCCCAAAGAAAAGGCATTTGAAACAGTGAGTTTTTAGGGCTTGAGACCCACAAATATTTTGAGCAGGGTGTTTGATCCCCCATCTGCCAAAATACCCCCAACCGCAATCTGTAGTGTCTCATCTCTGCAGAAGAGTGGCTCTCATTTTACCAACATATTACCAAGTAACTTTAAAATGCTCTATTTTTTCTTTTGTGACACACGTACACATTCTTTTTAAATATAAGAAAATTTCTACTGTCTTTTGATAAAGCCCAATAAATGCTGACATACACTATTTAACTAGGTAAGTAGACAAATAATAACAGCAGGATTAACCATTTAAGAAGTCTGCCTGCCTGCCAGGATTTTTGGACCCCAAATCAGAGCAAATGCAGGGCCTCACTTAACCAGCAGAGGGAGTTAGGATTAAGTGAGGAAAAGGGTCAGTGGGTAGCCAGCTATAAGTCCACATGAAAATTAAGCATTTTCTGTAAGTGTGGTTTACACGAAATGACACCCCACTTCTCCAGTCCATGTCCAGAGCGCTATTCTAAGTACCGTCAGAAAAGTAACACTGTGTGACACGCCAAATTTCTTGACAGCCAGAGGGGGAAAAAAAAGACAGGAAAACCATGTCTATTTTTTACTGAAAACAACACAAACTTGAAATGACCCTTTAAATCACAGAAAATGAATCACAGGAAATCTGAGTCTTCTTTTGGCCATGACTACAAGTCCTCTCTTGACTCAGGATCTCTGTCACTTGGAGACCTCTTTTTCTTTCAGAGATAAGTTATAAATTAACCAGCGCTACATTACCTCAAGACTAGTAGTCTCCTGCTGTGAGATAACATGAAATGTTTTTCCCCTGAACTGTAGGTGTGCCCGGTTAATCATCCTCCCTCTTGGTCGCCTTTAATTCATCTGAACATATGGATACATCCACTGTGCTACCAGCTTGCATCATGTGGTTTCAGTGTAAGGACTTGAAAACACTCCAAGCCCTGGAGGAAAACAAAAGGAGCTTCTGGCCCACGTGCTAATGCAGGCACTCCCTCAGGGACAAGCACGCCCCCCCAGAGCCCAGCCACTGGGCTTCGACCCACGAGGAGTGTTAGGACCACTCCCCAGCAAGACTGCCCTGCTGAAGAGAAAACCAAGGGAAAGGCAAACATCTATACAGACAGCTGGGCAGACACGTTGAAGTGACTACAGGATGATGTCTTTGCTTTCAGATACACTCCATTGACTTAATCACTCCAGGAACTTAATCAGAACTTGTTAGGAAATTAAATGGCGTTCAATCAGCAGCAGACTACGAATCCAAGTTAGGAGAGACAAGTCGCTCAACACACTCAATATTTTTCCCCATGAACATAATTATTTCCTACTCAGTTAGAATGGAAGTGGCATTTGCACATGTCACGGACAGAGCCAAGGGGTCCTGAAACGTCTGAAGGATCATGAAAACAAGGACCAGCACTTTATTTGCAAATTATCCTGCAGGAAATGAATGGTACAAGTTTATCAGCAAAGTGTATATACCACCAGATACAATCACCACAGAGCCGAATGTAAATTTTAACAAGCTCCTTTCATATGATGGCGATCAGCTGAGCAAACATCATAGTCTGTACAGTGTCAGCAGCAAAGGTGACAAAGAGCACAGCGCTTGCTGTAGTACAAGGACGCGCATAGTAAGCAGGCCTGCCCCCTGGCAGGGTGCCCATCAGCTGAGGTTAAGTCCACGCTTACCTCTTTCAAGGATTTTAGAATTGAGATTGAGAGTTCAATTTCTCAAATTAAAAAACAAAAGTTTCGGTGATTTAAAAAATTCCAAGTCTATATGCTTTAAAAGAGCAAGGAAGCTGTGGTGCGGAGCATGGGAATGCGTGAAACAGGCAGTCACCCACGTGTCGAACTTGACTTCACTGCAATGAAGCACAGCTGCAGTGTTTGGGGACAGTGGGGGACCCCTGGAGCTGGCAAGTAACAGGCGCGGGTCCTGGAAAAGGGGGGTTTCTCCAGCACTGCTGGACTCAGCCCTGGATGCAGCCTCAAAAGGCAGTGTGGTTTGATCAAATGAACACAAAATAAAGCTAGCCCAAATTCGTTCGGGGAGCTGTACTGTTCCGCTCCCTTTTGCACACTGAGTTCTACAGCTGACTATTTCCCCCACACTTCCTATCTGTCCCCCAGGCAAGGCTATATAAACTCACACACCCCTGGAGCTCCTCCATTTCTAGTTGCTTACCTGGCCAGGGGTAGAAGGGCATGATGTTTGTTAGAACGGGGAGAGAGGGGTGCTGTGTTCACCTCCTTTCCTTACTGAAATCAGCTGCAAATAGCTGTGGAGAAGGAAGCAGAAAGCAGGCTCTACTTCACCCTTAATCCAGGACCAAGCCACTTCTAAGGGCCAACCTTGGCTGCACCATTTTATTTCTGGGTTAGGCCAAGGGGCCAGGCCACTTGCTAGGAGGGCTTAGAGGTACAACAGTTCCAGGCCTCCAGTTGGCCTCCACAAGGCCTTTGGTCCCAGTCTCTGACTGGATTAATTCACCATCCATACTGTATTCTAAGACTGACTACGTAAAGAGGTCACCTGACAGAATCAGCAATGGAAAGGTGGTTTCTTCTAAAATCCAACATGCAATGATTTACTCAATACAAAAAGAATGGGGTAAGAGAAAAATTTCCACGTTTTCTTTTCACGAATTTTACTTATATTTGATAATTTTCACTCAGAATTCTATCAGCTCCTTTTTCAGTATGAGATGTATGTGTGTGGGTGCATGTGTACAATCCCTTGGAAACTTTATTTGGTATAACTTCACATTTTTGGTACATAGAAATAATTTTATTTTCATACTGTAGCACAGGAGACATACAATCAATATTTTTTCCTAGCGTGTGCAATATATAAATTATTCACATTAAAAAAATTAAGAACAGAAAGCCTCATATGCAGGAGGTATTTAAAAATGTATACCTAATTTTGAATTGGCGTTTTTGACAGTATACACTATTAGCTTTATAAATCTGAATGAAAATGATGATACACATTTGAACGAGTACACATAGGGGTCCACTCCAGATACTTAATTCAGTATATGGATAACTCGCTCTTCACTTTGGTCGCTGGGATTCCAGATGCTGAGGCATACGTGAATCTGAAAGATACTTCCAGAAGTATATTTATTACACTGGCATTTTAAAGATTTCTCTTTCTTCTACTCTCCTTTATAACGAGGGGTCCTTTTCTCTTTAAAAGCAAGAAGACCTTCAAGTCTGTCTTTCGTTGGAATAGTCTAAGAGAAGCAAAACATTGTTATCTATGCCAAAAAATAAAGACAACTGTAAAAGTTTAATGAGCTTTAACTAAGGAAACTAATTAGAAGACAATCTAAAATTTTGAAATCATTTGAACAATTTAAATTATGTGACCAAATTTATCATTCTAACTCTAAGATGTTTTTCCCATTTCAAATATACTTCAATAAAATTGACTTTATTTTTTTTAGACAATTTTAGGTCTACCAAAAAACTGAGCAGAAAGTTCAGAGTTCCCATATACTCCCTCAAGCCCCCCCACTGTTTCCCCTGTTATTAACATCCTGCATTAATGTGATACATTTGTTACAACTAATGAGCCAATATTAACACAATATTATTAACTAGTCCATAGTTTACATTAGGGATATTCCATGGGTTTTGACAAATGCATAATGTCATGTATCCACCATTACAGTATCACAGAGAATAGTTTCACTACCCTCACGCAGGCTTTTAAGACTGAAATCCTTCACTTAGCAATATGTATTTAAGGTTCCTTCCTGTCTCTTCCTGGTAGGATAGCTCATTTCCTTTCATTGCTGAATAACACCCCACTTATACATGTACTACAGTTTATCCATTCACCTACTGAAGGACATCCTGGTTGTTTGCAAGTTTTGCAATTAGGAATAAAGCTGCTGTAAACACCGGTCTGTAGGCTTTTGCGTGGACATAAGTTTTCAACTCATTTGGGTAAATACGTAACATGATTGCTAGATCATGTGGTAAGACTATGTAAGAAATGGCCAAACTGTGGTATCTTGTTTTGATTTGCATTTCTTAATGACATATGATGTGGAGCATATTTACCTATGCTTATTTGCCATCTGTACATCTACTTTGGTGAGGTATCTCTTCAGACCTTATACCCAGTTTTTAATGGGTTATTTTCTTACTGTTGAGTTTTAAAAACTCTTTGTATGTCTTGGATACATGTCCTTTATCAGATATATGTTTTGCAAAGATATTTTTCCCAGTCTGTGGCTTGTCTTTTCATTCTCTTCACAGTGTCTTTTGCAGAGTAGAAGTTAATCTTAATAAAGTCAAACATCAATTTTTTCTTTCATGAATTACACTTTTGGTGTTATATCTAAAAAGCCATTGCCAAACTCAAGGTCACCTAGAATTTCTACTATATTATCTTCAAGAAGTTTTATAGTTTTTCATTTTACATGTAGGTCTATGGCACATTTTGAGTTAATTTTTGTTAAGGGCGTAAGGTCAGTGTCTAGATTTTTTTTTTTTTTGGTAGTTGAATGTCCAGGTGCTTCAGTACTATTCCTTTTTAAGACTATCTTTTCTTCATTGAATTGCCTTTCCTCTTTTGTCAAAGATCGGTTGACTATATTTGTATGAATCTACTTCTGGGCTCCCTATTCTGTTCCATTGATCTATGTGTCTTTTCTTTTGCTAGTACCACACTATTTTGATTATTGTAGCTTAATTGTAAGTCTTGAAGTCAAGTAGTGTCATTCCTCCAACCTTGTTCTTTAATAGTGTGTTGGCTAATCTGGGTCTTTGGACTTTCCATATAAACTTTAGAACTGGTTTCCCAATATTAAGAAAATAACTTTCTGGAATTTTTATTGGGATTGCATTGAATCTATGATCAAGTTGGGAAGAAGTGACATCTTAATAATACTGAGTCTTACTATCCATGAATATGGGATATCTATTTGTTTAAATTGTGATTTCTTTCACCAGAGTTCCCTCTTTAGCCTGTTGATGTGATGAATTATATTAACTGATTTTTGAATGTTGAACAAGCCTTGCATATCTGGGAAAAAATCTCACTTGGTTGTGGCATGTAATTCCTTTTATATATTGTTGGATGTAGCTTGCTAATATTTCATTGAGGATTTCTATATCTATATTCATGAGAGATAATGGTTTATAGTTTTCCTTTCTTGTAATGTCTTTAGTTTTGTTATCAGTCTAATACCGTCCTCATGGAATGAGTTAGGAAGTATTCCTTCTGCTTCTATTTTCTGGAAAAGATTGTAGATAATTGGTGTAATTTCTTCCTTAAATGTTTGGTAGAATTCACCAGTGAAACCATCTGCGCCTGGTGCTTCCTATTTCGGAAGTTTGTTAATTATTGATTTAATCTCTATAACAAACATAGGACTATTCATATTATCTGTTTCTCCTTGGATGAATTTTGGTATATTTTGTCTTTCAAGGAATTGGTCCATTTCATCTAGGTTATCAGATTTGTGGGCATATATAGTTCACAGTATTCCTTTATCCTTTCAATGTCCATAAGATCAGTAGTAATAACCTTTCTTGCATTTCTGATATAATTTTTGTCTTCCTTTTTCATTGATTATCCTGACTAGAAGTCTGTCAACTTTATAGATCTTTACAAAGAACCAACTTTTGATTTTGTTTTCTATCTATTGTTTCCCCTTTTTCAATTTCACTGATTTCTGCTCTAAAGTATTATTTGTATTCTTCTGATTTGGGATTTAATTTGATCTTCTTTTTCCACTTTTGAAAGGTGGAAAGTTATTATTGATTTTAGATCTTTCTTCTTTTCTAATATACATATTTAATGTTATAAATTTCTCTCTAAACATTGTTTTTCATATATTCCCACAAATTTTGATAAGTTGTATTTTCGTTTTGATTTAGTTCAAAATATATTTTAATTCCTCTTGAGACTTTCTCTTTGACAAATGTTATTTAGAAGTACACTGCTTAACCTTATTAAAAAGATTACATATCACCGTTAATAGGTGGGGTTCCATCTATCTTTCTGTTATTGACTTCTAGTTTAATTCCATTGTGGTCTGATGGAATACTTTGTATGATTCCTGTTACATTTGATAAGGTGTGGCCAAATATGCTTTTAAAATTTTTCTTCAGACTCTGAGGTTGTCCATTTGTAAGAGGTTTGTAATTTAGTTCATTCATGGTATGTGCTCATCAATGACAGGTGGTAATTTATATAGACAGACCAGGCGCAGAGTAACACTCTAGCTATTGCTCCTAATTCATGATACTGCCATGCTTAAACGGGAGCTGACACAGTTTCCAATTCTCAGAAAAGGTAGAACAAAACTCTTTTGCTACTTTAGATGCCTTAGAACAAGCATCTAAAGTATCTTTCATTTAAAAAAGAATGGAAGAAAGGAAGGGAGGAAGGAAGATTTGTTCCTCTATAAAAAGCCCTATTAATTTGTGTACAAAAAAGAAAACTGTATATGTAATTGAACTAGTGAACTTTCAGTGGGTAGGAGGAAAGGCTCAGAACATCAGGAAAAGCCAATGAGTCTCAAATACTGATGTTTCCTGGAGGCACGTGCTCACAGCTGCCTTCCTCACACCTCTCTACCTTGGAGTGAGGGTTCAAGACCACACCCAGAAAACACAACATGAGCCAGAGAGACAGCTACAGCACAAATGGTACTAACTTAACTATTCTAAGCATTTTCTAAATTACATAGACAGGAGTCATTAGTATGTGGAACAGAATCAGTCGTAAGAGCTGGTAACAGTCAAACAGCAGAAACAAATAATTTCAACCCATCTGTATGATTTTGTAATAGTGTATATATATCATGGTTCAGTGATATATAATTTAGTTGACTTATACAGAAGGTAAGGGGTATCTGCATTGAATTCGTGGTTGTATTACATACCTGAGCATAACAAGCTTCTTCTATGGCTAATCCTGTTACTAAATCGACCTGAGGATAAAAACATAATTCATTTCAGCAAGAATTACTTTTTAAAATATGGTATACTCAATATAAATATAAATTCAAATTTAATAACCTTATTCCAAAAGAACAGAATTCTTTGATGTAATACAGCAAATCAGAAGTATGACCAGCACGAGAAACTCTGGAACCAGGTTGCCTGGGTTCAAATTCTGACTCTATCATATGGGAGCTGTGTAACTTTAGTTACCCAGGTTATTTAACCTCTCTTGTCTCAGAGAGGTGTACCTGAACAAGGAGCTAATTACAGTTATCTACCAAATGAGGTTATTGTGAGGATCAAATGAGTTAATCTAGGTGAAGTCTTTATAAACTACATAAGCTATACATTGGGTTGGCACATAGTTAGGGTCATATAAGGTTTTTGCTATTAGCATTGTTACTATTTTTTTTTTTAGAGAATTTTTTTCTAATTAATTCATTTTATTTATTTTATTTTTGGCTGTGTTGAGCCTTCGTTGCTGCGCGTGGGCTTTCTCTAGCTGTGGCGAGCGGGGGCTACTCTTCGTTGTGGTGCGCGCGCTTCTCATTGCGATGGCTTCTCTTGTTGTGGAGCACGGGCTCTAGGCGCGTGGGCTTCAGTAGTTGTGGCACGTAGGCTTAGTAGTTGTGGCTCGTGGGCTCTAGAGCGCAGGCTCAGTAGTTATGGCGCACGGGCTTAGTTGCTCCACGGCATGTGGGATCTTCCTGGACCAGGGCTCGAACCCGTGTTCCCTGCATTGGCAGGCGGATTCTTAACCTCTGCACCACCAGGGAAGTTCCAGCATTGTTACTATTATGTAAGAATTTTTAAAAACCAAATACTTTGTAAATTTTTAAAAATGTATTTATTACTAACATATTTAACCTCTTTTTACTGCTGTGAAGGCCAGGAAAATATAGCGGCCTCTGGGTCTGCAAGGAAGAAGTATCTTTCTTCAAAATTCCTGTAATTAATTATCCAAAATACAACTGCTGTAATGAAAAGCCCAATGTAAATGGGTACCTGCATTGCTCCCTTGCCCTGCTTACTTCTCCCCTGTCCTGGGGCCTCCACTCCTTTGGAGCTCTCTCTCCAGAGTAACCCCAGGGCCCCCTGCAGGGTTTATGTGTGTCTCACTGCAGAAAGCACATCAAGAGGTTAAAGATGGTCTCCATCTTTAGGAGGAGCTTTGAGCCAGGAAGTTCTCCTTAGAACTTTTTTTTATAATATGATACTGGTGCTGAGAATACACAGAATGCCCTTTTCTTTTGGTTTTCTATGAACTACTAGCCAATAAATCTATTAACTCAATGGCATAAATAATAAGCATGTCATATGCTGCAGGGCATCAGTGAAATTACTGAATTCTGTGATTATGATACTGAAGCAACAACAGATATAAGCAGAATGCAATCACTGATGTAGCTAAAAAGAACCTCAGTAGCTTTCAGTAATCATAGCAGTGAAACAGCTATATTTTAGAATATTAAAAAATAATGGTTCATTTAAGTTAAATCTCCAATACCTATTCCAACAAGAAACTCAAACTTAAGGCACTCACCTCCATCCCTTGATTAATTGCTAATTTTGCCACTCTCATTGCAACAGGTCCCTAAAATTCAAATTAAAGAAACATATTTTAATTATTTATGCAAATCATGTTGTACATCTCAGTCAAATTCAGAAATTCCCTTTGCTGGATCCATGGCATAGAGGCAACAATGGCTGTAAGACAGTTGATGGAAATTTTATTTTAGGAGCCTGGCAAGGCCTTAAGTAAACAGCACTTGTAATCATCTATTGCACCAGCATGTTATGCAGATTTCACAGCATGCTGTGGCACAGCAAACTATATGCTTGGAGGTCGGCAGGTGGTAGGTGTCCCGTAGAGGGTTTTTCATTGTTCAGCAAATTTCCCTACAAGTTAAGTAGGAAAAAGAAAAGGAGATAAAGTGTTTGGCACAATAACACACCCATTAGTGGTTTGACAGAACCCTGGGCTGGAGATGAGGCTGACACTATTGATTAACATGGGATTCAGATATCATCTGTTTCAGGCAGTGGAGCTGTATCTTTCTTCCCTGGGCATCAATAACTAACCACGATGATGAAGTATTAGTAAAGATGCGTCCTCCAGGCAGTGCTCCCACATCACACAAAAGCTTCAAGTCCAAATAAGTCCTTCAGGATGTGTGAGGGTCACAGAGGAAAGAATTAGGAGTCCTCTGCGAGAAGGGACACATAACTTTGTCTTAGAAACCATAATCCTCCAGATGGAATTTAATTATTTGATCACATTTTAAATTCCTGAAAATTGTTTATTGGGTGATGAATTAGAATTCAATGGCATGTTTTAAAGCATCTTTTGAATTAAAATGCAAGAGGCTCTAAATAACAGGCACAACAAAGGACTCCAATAAGTGAATGGATAAATGTAGGATGGCACGAAAAATGCCATTTTTCGGTTATCTACTTTAACCTATCTAAATTCTCTTCCTAAATCACATGCTGATAAATCTTTTTCAGAGACTGCAATTTTCCGAGGCTTAGGCAAGTATCTTAGTTAGAATCCTTCCAGATGTGATTTGTATGTATGTTACACATACTAGTTTTTTTTTTCTTTCAAGATCATCAATTCATTTTTTTTTTAACAGAGTGCTCCTCTCCACAGGAAACTTATCCATTCACTTTTTAAAATTTTATTTATTTATTTATTTATTTATTTATTTATTTATGGCTGTGTTGGGTCTTCGTTTCTGTGCGAGGGCTTTCTCTAGTTGTGGCAAGCGGGGGCCATTCTTCATCGCGGTGCGCGGGCCTCTCACTATCGCGGCCTCTCTTGTTGCAGAGCACAGGCTCCAGACGCGCAGGCTCAGTAATTGTGGCTCACGGGCCTAGTTGCTCCGCGGCATGTGGGATCTTCCCAGACCAGGGCTCGAATCCGTGTCCCCTGCATTGGCAGGAAGATTCTCAACCACTGCGCCACCAGGGAAGCCCTTCCATTCACTTTTATTACCAGTTGACCCAGACAAGTGCTAGTCAAACTTGCATACGCACACAACTCCCCAAGCCCCTGGTTGAAATGGAGATGCAGATTCAGGGGTCTGGCATGCGCTGGGGATTCTGCACGTCTAACATGTTCCCCGCGGACGCCTGGACTGCTAGACCACAGACCACACTTTGGGCAGCAAGGTTTATAAAACTGGAGAAACAGGAAAGTGAAAATGCTATTAGATGTAACGCTTAATTAGTTTCTCTTTTAAAATATAAAACCAGTGCCTCTTCTTTATATACAAACTTTTTTCCTAAGATAGAAAAATGGAAGTAACATATAATACAGAAATCACCTAGAAATACTAATTTTATAGAAGCTTTCTAATTATTAAGAAGACTAATCATTTAGTAACAAGGTCTGTAAAAATGAAGATTATTCCACCTCAAATTCGTTTTGTAACTTTTGTATACAGTTTCACAGTTACACATTTTCCAAAGTCATTTGACATCTCCCTTCACCTGGGGAAAAATTAATTTCAGCAATTAATGTTCTCAGAGGCGTGTCCTTCAGATGAAAGAGACAATGAGTTCAGCCTGGTTTACCACGTGGTAGGGTGCAGCCAGATGTCAGGTTGGAGGTGGGGAGAAGGGGGCTCTCGGGCGGGGTGAGCTGTGGGCAGTGATGGCATTAACAGCACTGCAGTCACAGGAGAAAGAGCCAGTTCCCAGGAGTGAGATAAGGAACCTGAACCACAGAGGTGCCAGGGGGCTAATGAGCCACCTGGGCAGAGCTCTGGAACAGGGAGCTGAATGATCCCATCCAAGGATCAGGAGAGGCTGTGAATCTCAGAACTCGGGCGCTGCTTTTTTTTCTTAAATTAGTAAAAGTCTTTTCTACTTGCTCTCTCTCCATCAATTCAGAGTATAAGACTCTGTATTACCTCATATGGGGAATAAACTATATAAGGGCCCTGCCCTGGAAGAGCTTATAGCTCATAACTTAACTGAGAAGGACTGAAGTAGCATCAACAGCAGGCAGTGTGGTTTTAGAAACCAACTCAAATGAGAGGACCCGTCTGACAGCTCTCAGGGGACAGGTACATCACAGCAGACCTGGGCCTTGTCTTACAACAAAGAACTCCAAGGATGCCTCCTGAAACTGGATGCGAAACTCCAGACAAATGTGGAGGGTGCATGCATTTTTCTAGAGAGAGATTTCCCAAAAGGACCCACGGCCTTTGGTTACAAATACTGTTTGAGTTAGAGAGGAAGTAATTTTGACTCCAGAAGTTATAAAACTTTACACGCCATTAGGAATAAAGACAAGTCACTAACTGTTTACATAGCAAAAATCCTTTAATCCATGATTTCAGAAGAAAGGAATATTTGAAAAATACTCCTAAAAGAGTGAGAGAACCAAGAAACCCTTAATACAGGTCCCTCGATGCGCTGTTATTAATATTACTCATGAGGATTATGATCTGTGAGTAAATGTGCAGTGAGTCCCAGATTTGAAGTGTAATTGTGAGGAAGCATACTGTGCACAAAGGAGTTAAAACAATGCCTACATCACCATAAAAACAAACACAATAAGACACACAACTTGTGCTGTTCAAGCAGGTTATCTCAGGTTATGGGATCTCAATGAAAGCTCACTTGCCATAATTGACTCTGGGCTCCTTACTTGTGTTTCAGTTTGGGGGCAATCCAGTGTGACAGCCCATCCGTCACTGTTTCTCTTCATGTGTACAGTTCAGGTCAGAAGGGCTAGCTGGCGAACAACTTAAGTTGCTGGGAAGTTCTGTCCCACGTGATAAACATGTATGTGATATATTATCAACGTATGGCTACAATAGGGGCCTCAGATTATCTTCAAATCTTAATTTTAATTCTGAAGGCTCTTAATATTAATCTAGTCAATTTGTTATAAAGTTATCTAAAAAGAGTAAAAAAAGGAAATGCAATTAAAATACCTGAGGTAAAAACTCTCTTGCTAGGTCCAAGGCCTTTCTATAGGCAGCGTCCCCCTCCTGGTTCTGTTCCAGAACATGGCTGATCAAGCCCACTGCTTTGGCTGCTTGGCCATCGAGCACACGTGCAGAGAAGATGAGCTCTTTGGCCAGGGACATCCCAATGGCACGTGGCAGTCGCTGCGTGCCCCCTGCAGAGGGGGTGAGACAGAAAATGCAGGCAATGATTTGACACCCTTTCCTTTTAACATTTCAATGTTTCATTTCTTCTTTTATAAAAACAAACCAGGGCCAGAAGTTTATATGTCAAAATGAGTAACTGGAAAACTACTTCAAGACAGAATCTAATTTCTTAATTAGTTTATAAAATTATTAATACCCCAAAAGCACTTAAGAACCTTATATCATTAAGTGATCCTGACACTGACCATTACTTGCACCATGGCTGGTGTGTTCCTGAATCCAGTCCACAATCATTACCAAGTCAGGAACCACAGGGTGCACCGCAGTTGCAGGGGTCAGGGGCTGGTTGGGGGAAGGAGTTTTCTCTCCCTCAGCCAGTTCACCAGAGGAATGACAGGTCCATCAAGCTTGGCATTTCCCTTTCAGTTTAGATAAAACATCAAATTCTGAGCAATTCAACTCATGTGCTTTTGAAGACTCATTTACAGTAAATGAACCGTAAACTAATTTTAATTTAACGAAAATAAAAACAGATAATTACTCATGAAAATAGGCTTCGTCCCGGGGTTTTATTTTTCAGTGCAAGTACTAATCATCCCCTGATGCATTAATCCATTAGATCCATCTATCTGCTCACCCCAATATCTTTGAGTGAAGAGACTGGGATCTCAATAAATAGAAAGCTGGACAAAAGCAGGTAATATTCTGACTGGGAGCTTCAATTTCTACCAATAAGAATACGAAAACAGCTGCAAATCCTAAATCTTATCTTATAAGTCTTATCCTTAAAGTGGCGGCTGGACTGCCCAGGAGGCCAAGGAAAGGCTGACTGCGAAGGTTCAGAGGACAAAAAGCAAACTGATGGCCAAACATCTGAACAAGCTCACTGTGTTTCTCTGGCCCATAAAGTTTAAACTTTTTTTTCTGCACTAGTTACCAACATTTATAAACTGGGTGGGTGATTTCATATAAAAGCTAACTTGTACCTGGAAGTTAACTGTAGCTGCACCTTTTAGATGCAATGCACTCGAGTCTGCCACAGCCTCCACCACTTCCTGCTACTCCAGTACTACAGACTGAGAAGTTTTGATTTTCTTTAAGCAACATTAAAAGGCAGGCAAAATATACTCTTATTCACATCTCAACCAAAAGTGGGGGGGAGACAAGTTTCAAGAAAGCATATTTCCCTTCAATAATTAAGTATATTCCTACATGTTTAACAAACAAAGCACGCCAGCATTGAAGAACATAGCTTAGGATGCTATTATTAAGCAACCATGTTGAGAATGATGACGATGTTTTGAAAATATAGGTGATTAAAAAAAAAAAAGAAACAAAAATAAACCTCAAAAGGATTGACATTTTCAGTAGGGATCGTTTTTGAACATTAAATGAGTACTGCTTCTGTAAATTGCAGTTACTTATTGCTCACACAGCCCAAGCAGTTATAGATGGTAAGTTTAAAGGTATTTTACACAACGTGGCAACAAACGCGTGTGAAAAAATGAAGCACTGACAAATTTAAATCTAACTGTAAACAATGATATTGCTCAGTGTAGTAAAGATAGGTCTGAAAACTTACGGAACAAGTTATATGGAAAAGAAAAGTTATTTACAGTGTTTCCAATGGCAGCTGATTAGAACAGAGATATAAATAATACAACCCAGATAGCTGTATTTACTCATGGAGCTGATGAGGATTTTCATGAGACTAAAGTACTTACGGATATAGTATTCACGATAAGCACACGTTAGGAAATGATTCTCTGTTGTGTTCTGTGAAAAGTTTAATGTAGATTGGTCAAAATGAACAAATGTGACCCTCAACAGTCATTGTTAGTGCTGCACTTTTTATTCAAGGGAAACTCAATATTTTGCAAGTCCACTTAAGCCCATTCATCATATTATTTTGTTTATGGCATGATTCTCTCAAGGAATAAAGATTTTATAAATATTTAACAAAGGAACAGTCATGAAACTAACACCATGAAACAGAGCTGAATGGCACTGAACTCTAAGCTTTGATGGATGAAACGGATGCAAACCTAACTGTCTGCTGCAGGGCACGATGTGAGTGTGAGAGGCCTGGTGCTGAAGAGACCTTTCTGTTCTGTTGAAAACACTGCATCACAGGATCCAAGGAAAAATCCTCAACTTGGCTCATCAACTAACACTGCACCCAAGATTTGGCTTTTTTGGTTGACATCACAAGCTATCTACTCTAGGAACCTCATGTAAGTGCAATCATACAGTATTTGTCCTTCTGTATGATGGACAGAAGGTATGTGTCAGAACTTCTTCCCTTTGTAAGGCTGAATAATACTCCGTTATATGAATATGTTTTGTTTATTCATTCATCTATTGAGGAACACTTGGGCTGCTTCCATCTTTGGCTATGAGGAATAATACTGCTATGAATACGTGTACACAAATATCTCTTCAAGACTCTGCTTTCAATTCTTTTGAGTAGATAGCCAGAAGTGGAATTGCTGGAACATACAGTAAATGCATGTTTAATTTTTTTGAGAAAGAGCCACACTGTTTTCCATAGCAGCTTCACCATTTTATGCTCCCACCAACAGGGCACAAGTGTTCTAACTTCTCCACATTCTTACCAACACTTGTTACTTTTTGTTTTTTGATGGTAGCCATCCTAATGGGTGTGAAGTGGAATCTCATTGTGGTTTTTGATTTGCATTTCCCTAACAACTAGTGATGCTGAGCACCTTTTCATGTGCTTATTGACCATTTGTATATCTTCTTTTTAATTGGGTTGTTCTACTGTGGTTGAGTTGAAGGAGTTCTTTATATATTCTGGATATCAATTCCTTATCAGATACATGACTTGCAAATATTTTCTCCCAATTCATGGGTTACTTTTTCACTGTTGACAGTATCCTTTGAGGCATGCAAGTTTTTAATTTTGATGAAATCCAATTTATCTGTTTTTTCTTTTGCTGCCTTTGCTTTTGGTGTCATGGCCAAGAAATAATTGCCAAATCTAACGTCATAAGTTTTTCCACTGTTTTCTTCTAAGTTTTGTACTTTCAACTCTTACATTAAGGTATCTGATCCATTTCGAGGTGATTTTTGTATATAGTATAAGGTAAGGGTCCAACTTCACTCTCTTGCGGGCAGAAATCCAGTTTCCCTAACACTACCTGTCAAAAGGGGCATTCTTAAATAGTTACACAAATATGTGACTTAATTTGCTCATTCTTACCAAAACTTCATTTTTAGGAAACCTGTTGGTAAGAAATTATCTGGCCCACTTTCATATGCTGCATTCAGTTTGCAGAAATCAAAGACTGATAGTTCGGACTGTATTTTTACTTTACGGAAATAAAGGTAACTGACCCTTCACTAGCTCCAGGTATATAATTTCAACCTCTATAAAAATGATATGACCTGTTCAGTTTGCCTTTGTCAATTAATACTGATAGTGTGAGCAACGGGCCGTACAAATGGAAGTTACTGAACTGCAGTGCAATACGACACAAAAAACTAAATATGATTGATGTGGAATCTCAGACTTCTACAACCATCTCAGGAATAGTTACTCCAAACAGAAAATCTTTTTATGCCAACATTCTAGTCCAGTTTGGAAGTACTTCTGTTTATGCACAGCTATTTTCTATTATGAAATAAAGCAATTAGCTCATAAGGGAAGCAAGGTTCACTGTAGCATTGCATCCTGCAACCCGAGAGAAGAGATGTGCCACTGAGACCTGGTGTGGAAGAAAAGGCATCAGATATTTTAAGTTCCAAATACAAAAAGAAGTACTAGAGAGAATTTATTTCAATTCTTCTTTTATTAATTCTGAATACTAAATTCCAATATTAGCTTAGAGTTAGGTAAAAGTGAAGACAGTGTGTTGTACTTCTGTCGGTTGATTTTCTTACACCAGGCTTGCTTCTGTAGATCACACAACCTGCTTAGTTCCAATAGGGATTTGAGTTCAGGATCACTAAAGTGCCATCTCTAGATATAGTCTTGATGACTGGAGAAATTAAACAGTAGAACTAAAAATAGGGTTGTCCCCAGTGGAATTAAAATCATTCCACTCTGACAGCCGCCCTAATGTATTCAAAATCACACAGGTCTGAGACTCTATTCAAACTTACACACTGTCCATCCCAAGAGCTTCCAGCGTGGAGCCCTGACTCCTAGTTGGGCCCTGCTCTGAGACTCACAGAGTTTTAGTAACTTGCCCAAAGTCACAAAGTTAGGTTGTAGAAATAGGATCCAAACCTACCTCTGCCTGATTCTTATCTACTATGTGGTAAGACAGTAAAGAGCAACTTATGAAATAAGTTTGTAAGCTGCTTGATAAAAGGTATGGTATATGTAAGTAGGTACATAATATAAGTAGGCATATACATATATCAAATGTATCCAGAAAGTTGTCTCTGTGGGATCAGCTGATAGATGATGATCATTTTTTATTCATTTCGCCTGGCTGTATTTCAAAAATGTTCTGCAACAGTAATATGACACTGTAATAGGAATAAAAGTGCTACACTGTTTTTGAAGAGCACAGTACAAGGAGACAAAGAGCCAACCACTGGGTAAAAGCCTCCCAGGCCACTTCCTGCCTGTGTTCCCAGGAAATTCTCCAGGATCTGGGAAGCCTCAGCTCTCCTGGGTTGCAATGTCAACACTAAGGGACCATGGTATCAGGAGGTCATACACTCCCGTGACAATCCTGCAGGTACCCCACGGTACTACCAAATACGAGGAGAAGTATGAACGGAAGCTGAATCAGCTGTATTTCTGTCAGTTTCCAAAATAACTCACAAGGTTTCTGCTAAAATACAAGTAATTTAACCCTTTCCAGGGGCAGTAAATTCAGAGCATGTTTTGCTTCCACAAAAAAACTACTGTTGAGTCACTTCATCATCTACCAGAAAAAGGCATTCTGTGGTGTCCCATGAATCCTCATGAAGATCCATCAGAGTAATAAGCAGAAACAGCGTGCCAAAGCCACATTACTGTTATGAAGAGGAAGCATCTTGGACACTGACCCTTCCCTTTCTAATGTGGGAATGCTCAGAAAATGCCAGTTGTTTTCTAAGGCTTTTTGCTTTGGCTCTGTCATCAAGGAGATTCTGATTCGGTGGGCTCTGTTGACCCACTGCTATAAAACATGAGGTAGGAGATGATTCATTTTTAATGAGGCAACAGAATTTACATAACCAAGTGAATATGCGCCATTTCAGAATAGTCACCCCAAATGCTGTATACTTGTTATTCAGGACCATTTTGGAATTCCTCTTTTGGAACTCATTTCCAAAATGACACATTTATTCACTCATTCAAGTAGTTACTGCAGCTTCCTGTTCTGGGCAGATGGATACAGCTGTAAACTAAACAAACCCCTGCTCCCAGGAGCTGACATTCCTGTGGGGAAGCCCACAATAAGCAAATAAATACATACTGTTAGTTGGAGAGTAGAGTGTATCAGGGTGTGGTGTGTACACAGTCTAGACAGGATGGCCAAGGAGGGGCTCTGAGGAGGTGACACTAGAGCCAAGAACAAAAGGAACCAAGGAGTGGATACTGCACAGGTCTTGTGGGGACCGTGTCTGACTCACAGAGCAGCACAGGGAGACCAGAATGGCTGGAGCAGGCCCAGATCCCATAGGTCCCCTGGGCCTGGAAGGACCTACGGACTACTGTGAGGATGACAGAAAGCCACGGGGCATCTGAGAGCATCTTCTGAAAACAGTGGTGTAGGAACATCAATCACTAGTGAAGATTTGGGTTTGAGGACAAGCTATGGTCATTATGAGCCAAGAAGATGGAGGAGGTAGGTAGATGTTCATACTACTTGTGGCAGGGCTCCAACAGGCTCAAAGAGAAATTTCAGAACAACACATGCTTTCGATGCTTTCGATGAGCTGTCATGCTTTCGATGTCTGTCATGTTTCGGCTGCCCAACACCCACTGCCCCCATTAAAATCCTGGTCTTGCTTTTGGAGAACACTCCCCCACATACACCCTGCTGTATTCAGCCTGGGACAGTAAAGAATCCCTCCAGTGGAGACCAAGACCCTCCTTCTCTCTGCCCTGGAACAGCAGGGCAGGCGTCCGAGTCACGTTTGATCCACTGGATGTTACTTCTCAGGACTAGGAGTCCTGAATGGGTGATCTTGTAACATGGAGACTTTCCAAGCTTACAGGCAATGCAGGGGCAGTGGTGTGCCAACCTGATGATTCTTGTATTGTGTTCTTGCAATGGTGCACACTGTGTGTTTCCAGGGCTCCTAAGGTATAGTTTGGGCTCTAAGCCTTATTCTCTAGCCAGCTATTGATTCTGGGAACCTTGCAATAAATTTCCTCTTCATGTAGGGTAGCCAAAGTCAATTTCTACTGTGTGCTCTCCAATATCATGAATGATACAGTGACATACTAGGAGTTTTGTTTTTCTCTTTCAAAAATAGTTAGATGAAGCTGGATGGGAGTTTATTTGTTCTACTTTTCCCAGATAAAAATCCATTCATTCAATCTCTTAATTTATTGGTCAAGTGACCTAGTATGTGCCAGACGCTGTCTCAGGTGCTGAACAAACAGTAGTGAACCAGATAGGCCGTCCTAGACCTTACAAAGCGTACATCTTAGATAAAGAAAGGGAAGAACAAGAGCAATAAACAGGCACATGGACAAGAGAGAACTGAGGTTGTGGTGAGTGTTACGAAGAGAATTTAAGGCAGGGAAAAAGGTTCTGAGATAATCATAAGACGACTCATTTAGATTGGGTGGTTGGGGAGGCCCACGTCTGAATGCTAACAGGGCAGCGACACGAAGATCAGACAGAATGCCCAGTGATGAGATCAGCCATGCAAGGGCCCTAAGGGGAAGCCAAGCTTAGCACTGAGGAAGAGAAGGACGCCACTGTAGCTATGGGGAGAAGGCTGTGAGGGAAGTGGCAGAAGTGAAGTTGGAGAAGCAGGGTTCAGATCACACAGACACAGTGTAGTTTTACATCTTACTCTATGCGTTATGTAAAGACACTGGAGGGTTTTGAGTGGAAAGTGACATAATTCGATTTGTGTTTTAAAAGATCTTTTGTAAGGCTGGCAGAGAACAGATTGTAGGGGCAAGATCAAAGTGGGGTGCCCAGTTGGAGACTACTGCTGTCCTCCGAGTGAGGTATGATAGCAGCTTGGACTGAACTAGGGCAGCATAGGCAGGGAGAGGGGGAGGGATTTGGGGTGAGTGTCCAAAACTGCCAGTAAAATGGATGTAGGGAGAAAAGGAAATCAACCTAATGCCTACATTTCTGGTTAGAGTGTAATTAGTAAGCAGTGCTGTTTACTGACACTGGAAAAAGGAGGCAGCAGGGGTGCACTCTGGCCATGTTAAGGGTGGGGTGTCTTTTAGATACATAAATGGAGCAGTCGAGCATGTGACTGGATATGCAGTCTAATGTTTGTTAATAATCACTATCATACAGATGGCATTCAAAGCCAGGGGCCTGGATGTGATCACCTAGGGAGACTATTTAGATAGAATGGCGCAGAGGAGTCAGCAAGACGCTGAGAAGTGCCCACTGAAGTGAGTAAGGCAGCAGAAACGCAGGAGGAAGGTGATGCTCAGCTGGACACCTACCCCACCACTACTCCCCCAGCCTTCTTCCAGTGAAGTCAAGTCTGTAGGGGTCTTCTAGGAAAGACTTTCCTCACTGAAATAAAGACTCCCAGGAATAAACAGGCCTTCTCCCAGGAGGCTTCCATGTCTACTTGTGACACTTGGAGCAATGACAGCCACCTTGTGACCATAATGGAAGCCAGCAAGGGCAGAATCGTCAAACTAAAGATGGCACAGCAGAAAGACGTCACTAAGCTGCTGAACTTACCAATCCTGAGACTGCCCTATGCTGTGACTTCTTGTGATATTACACTGTATTTTCTTATTGCTTAGGCCTCCTGAAATACGGTTTCCTGTTATCTGTACCAAAAATGTCTGCAAGTGTAGATGGATTAAGGAAAGAGATCTGAACACACATTTTGGAGAGTAGAAAGCAAACACACTAGGGAAGTAATGGCAAGACTGCTGGGCAAAACTAGTTACACATTGGAGATTTGTGGCCATGAGATGATTAGCATGGTTTTTTCTAGAAACTCCTAGCCATTTGGGGGCAGGCACAGAGCAGGCATGTAAGCTGGAGCTTCACGAGACAAGTACAAGAAAAGACGAGGAGCTGGGCAATAGCAATAGTTGACACGTATTGTGCAGACACTATGTAATAACACCAGGTCAACTGTCCTAAGCACGTCATAGGTATTTAATTAGCTCATTTAATCCTTATAATTCCCCTATGAGGTAGGTGCAAAGGTAGTTAAGGTCATTTGTAAGTAAGTCATGTCACAAAAGACGATGAAATCTAAATTGGATGAGGAGAGGAAGGACTTGGCTGAGAGTGAAAATGTCCATGGATGTGATGATTCGATGAGGTCCAAAAAGAACTGGAAAGTTAGGATGTTGCAGAGTGACATGCAGGAATCTAGATTCAGAATGGAGCCATTACTGATGACGCTGAAATCTAGGGTACAACCATGAGAGTATTGGGCTAAGATAGATGGTAGGAGGTGAGTTAAGAGATAAATTGGGTCATGACAGGAGGAACAGCGAGAGTCACTGCTGCCACCTGATGAGCGTGGAAGTCAACAACAGCGTGCTGATGACGGAGCAAGCAGACCTGCAAATGGCTGGGGTTGGTTCACGTGCAAATCTAATTCTCTTTTTGGCACTCAAATTTGGGAAGCAGGTAGCTCTGAACCACTGTCTGAAGCCACAGACAAACTAACAGGATGAAAACACTCAAAATGGTGTCTGTCATATCTTTTGCATGTGATCTATCAATAATACAAAAATAAGTTTGTAACTACAGTTTTTAAATAGTTGATTCTTTCCCTTTATTTATTAATTTTCAAAATCAAAAGGCAGTTCCTTAGCATCCTCCAAAGGTGACCAAGAAATTTTTAATCTTTGAAAGCACCACAAAACTGACAACTTTTAACATAATTGAAGTATTAGACTCCACTGCAGTTTTTATCTTTATTGATGCTCAAACTACCCCATCTTTGGTCAGTGGGAACTTGCTCAGATTGGCTCTAGGGTCCTACTGACATGACCTTAACAGTCTTTGATAACTTGTTACCTGGTATCACAAAAATGTTCTAAGCTCAACTTGAGCATCTCCTCCCCAGACCTTGAATCAGTCACTTGCCCAGAGCCCTGATTCCTTTCAGTGGAGCTGCATTTAAAAATTTAACACTTCTACTCATATCGTGACCAAGCTTACCTAAAATAGCCATGATTTCATATGCATGTTCTGTGTATTCTTTTAATGATTTTGCATTGAGTTTCAAGATTTTGCTTCTTCAAACAAATGAGCATCAAGGAAGAGCATTAACAAATGAACATGGGAGTGAGTTCTCTGGTAGTCAGGAATTCGCTATGTAATGCTAACAGATCTTTAACATTTTCACTGTCCACTTTATTAAAGCCAGCCTCTTTAAAAAGAGCTTTAATTTTATTACTTTGATTTAACCACTTCCTTGATACCATTAGAAGTCAACCACAAAACCTGGGGGCCAGTTTTCTCAAGGCTGCACTTCTTGTGGAGTGTTTGCCATCGCATAGGGAATAAAACGGGCTCTATTATAATGGAAAAATGAAAGTGGGTGCTACCTCAAGTGGTTAAACTGTTTTAATCACGTAACAAAATGTTTTCATCTCTATGTATTATTTAGACAGAATGAAAATATATTTGAAATATCATATTCCATTTAAAAAAATTTCCATCATTTTAATCTATCATTTTGAGAAGGCATCAAGAACCATCGCTCCCCCCACCCTCCCCCCCAGGCAAGGTAATCCTCTCCTGGGATTATAGCACTTTTATTAAAATAAGCTTAAAGTAGCAACCTCTATATCAGCAGTGGCTTAAACACAGAAAGCCTGTTTTTGCCAGAGAAGACAAGAAAGGAAAACTATCTGGTCTCCTCCCACTCCTCTGTATTCCCTGCTGGCAACAATCTGGGACTGCCACCCTTCTCCTCCCAGACCAAAGTTCTAAACTGATTAAGCCAAGTACAGATGCTACTTTCCTTTTGCATATTTACATGTATTTAAATAATTTAAAGCAAGCTTTGACATTTCACAATCAATTATAATGTAATATGTAAATAACTGAACATAATTTATAGTTTTGGATTATAAATTATGTTTTAGTAATATGTACAAGGTAGAAAATTCCAAGTTTTTTTGTTTTTGTTTCTGGGTTTCCTTTTAGCTTTTGTATTTCCCTCCTCTTATGACTTCATGGAGAAAGAAGCCATGCTAATAAAGGGGGATGCTTACAACAAATACTTTAAGTTGGAAAGTTATATAGATACTGCATTCAGGGCATTTTGTTGATACAATTAGCAGTGATCTCTGACTCTTCTTAAGTAAATATCGCTTTTGATTATTTCTAAATCCCCTCTCATAAATAGGAAGTTCCACTTAAGGTTATATTTTCCTTGAATTGTGGAGGAAACATTACAGTAAAATGTTAACTTTGGATTAAAATGCCTGTTTCAACTGATTACTGTGGAACTCTGTCAGAGGGCTTTAGGCAAGAGCTTTCTTGACAGATCTGGGCTAGATGCTTACAAAACTGACTTCCTCTCACTTTTTCTAAGAAAGAGAAGTGTGCTATGTGAACAAACATGGCATGATTACTGGTCTCATAATAGATCATGTCACAATCATAAAAAAGCATAAAAATATCTATTCTTCAATTTGTGACCAATGTTTAAAGTGTTGTAATACTTTCTGTTTCCTGAGGCTTTTTACTTTTTAACCATGTTGCAAAACAATGAGAGCACACACACACACACACACACACACAGAGAGAGAGAGAGAAAACGAACAAGACAGGAATAAATGAGAAGGAAAACCTGACTGGCTAAACCCCAGCAGAACCTACCTAAAATACATCAGTTTGAGCTCTGCTTGGCTTATGCTAAAGGAGCACTTAGCAAAATCTTAAAAACTTCTTAAGAACTGGGGCATAGAAAGAAAAATTGTACATCAAACATTTTTTTTTTCCAGAGCAAATTAAGCTGACTAGCAACAAATTAAAGCCTTTGCGATATAGCTTTCATTAATATTTATTCTAGAAAGTTTTCTTGACTATTATCCCATTTTCTGTTAGAGAGACAGATTAAGAACAAAACTTTATTTTTAAATGTTTACATATACTTTTTACATCAAGTATCTGAAGCATTATTATATATTTTTTAACTTCCAAAGAATATATTGTTATATACTGCATGAAACAAAGTGCCTTACTTTTTAAAATGACTTGTCCGTTTTGGGCCACCCAATGTCCACCAACAGCGCTGCATGCTCCTCTGCCACTCTCTGCAGCTGCGGGGGTTCTGAACTCAAGTCCCCTGGTGGCTCCAAGGGGGTTGCTGGAGGCTTCCTTTACAGGAACCTCTCTCCCACCCCGGCATAGACAAGGGGTAGGCAAATGACTTAAGTCGGGCCAATCAAACTATCTCTTGCAACTTGGATCACGAATGGAGCAATGGAAGAATGGAGGAAATGGCTGGGTTCATCAACTCAAGCAAAGGCTTCCAGGCAAGCTTATCTAAAGTTGTGCTGCCAGATATAACTTTCTGTGATGATTCTGGGCTGTCCAACATGGGAGTCACTAGCCACACGTGGCTACTGAGCACCTGAAACATGACTAGCTTCAATTTTAAGTTTTAATTTTAGTTCATTTTAATCAATTGAAATTTAAATAGCACGTGTGGTCAGCAGTCACAGTACTGGATAGCCCAAGTATAGAGTTTCTTGCCCTTCAGCTTCTCCTGAGCTCATTTTTGGTTGCAATATTTGTTTCTGTTGCAAAACCAAAGAAACTTTGATACAATCTACGGTTCATTGCAACATGTACAGAGTCTTAGTGAGGCAGCTGAGGTGCAAGGTCTGCAGACTTCCCCACAGCTCACCTTTCCCGCAGGAAAAGAAGAGGCAGCACATGGCTAGTGAAAGACGTGTGTTCTACAGTCTAGGTAACCTCTGTCATGCCAAAATGAGCCAGAAACCAAATGATTCATCTGTTCTTACAATACTGCTGACCCGTATGCAAGAAAAGTGGGTATCACAAATGAGATTGTAACAGAGATATTGCTAACAGCCTTCAACATAAACCTATCCTAGGTTTGATTAAAGTTAAATATAGTAATTGCTCAGAGAAAATAAAACTAAAAGAAAGAAGTGATCCAATGAACTCTTCCGTATTTTGATTTCCAACTCGTGGCATACATTTATTAGACAATTTACTATTGCCACAGTAACAGAAATTTCCTACCTATAGTAAAAATTTTGTGCCATAATATGCCACTTATGCATGACTGTTCTATATGTAACATATTTTCCATTTTATCCCTAGTTATTTATATAAGTATGCTTTATATATTATATATGATAAATATATTATATTTGGTTTAGCCATAATAGTTATTTACAAGTATATCACAAGGATTATGACTAGGCTGGTTATCTCCTCCCTCTTGAGATTACTTATAAATATATGTATATAATCGTGATGTCAAATGAATATAAATACATATACATATATGTATATGTATATATGTGACAGCCTTAAAGAAAATTCTTGATTAACTTTCTTTAACACAGTGATATTTACTAAAAATACAATGTTTCACGTTTACCTCAGTGGATGAATCATGTAATATAAATTAAATCAAGTATAAATGAAATCAAATTTAACAGCTTGATATCTCTCAAACACTGAAAACAAACCAATTACGCAGTAACGTTCCCTAACCCAAATGGATGGTGACTATGGTAAAGCATAAACCAGGTAGTCTGCGTTTAAGAAGAAACAGTTTCATCATCTCTAATGATTAAATATGGACTGTATTAGTTATTTCATGTGCATTGCAAGTCACCTCAAAACTCAGTGGCTTAAAACTACAAACATTTACTCTTTCTATGGGCCAGCACTGGCTCTGGGTCCCTCGTGAGGCCGCAGTCCTCTGTTTCCAGGCTCATTCACTTGGTTGTTGGCAGATTCCCTTGGTTCCCTCTACATGAGCCATTCCACAGGGCTACCTTTTGACAAGGCAGGTGGCTCCGCCCAAAGTGCGTAATTCAAGAGAGAGAATGCACAAGATAGAAGCCACAGACTTCTAATAACCTACCTGAGAGGTGATTTCCCACCTCTTCTGCCATATTCTATTAGACAGAGGTGAGTCGAAATGCCCAGCCTTCACGAGGAGAGGAATCACACACAGCATGAACATTTAGAGGCTGCCTACCACAAGGTCTAAGATTGATTAAGCAACACACACTGTAAAAAGGTCATCTTTTCTTCTGCCCATCTTTCCTTTACCAAAAAGCAGTTTTTTTCCCAGAGCACATTCAGACTATTTCCCAAAACTTTAAAATCATCTTTCATTATTTCAAAATCAAGGAGATGAACAGAACATGTTAACCATTATCTTGAAAAAATAATGGGGGGGGGAGTAAGGAGAGTATAAAATGGAAGATGTTCCTTCTGTAAAGCTCACTCCATTAAAAACACAGTCTCTGCCAACTACGATCAGCAAAGAAAGTGACACCCACATATCAAAGGTATTTCTAGACTTTCTAAAAGGCACTGATTTAACTGATCAGCAAAAAGAGTGGACACTCTGTACTTCATAAAAATTGGACCCTGACATTTTCATTAAATGGGGGGGGGGAATCTAATAAATGGCTTAAGATCTTCAATATCCAGATGTTTTCTCTCTGGATAACAGGAAACTTCTGGACAAGTAAAGAAAAGTAGAAACTTATTGATAAAAGAAACAATATGTATAAATATTTGACTAAATGACTAAACAATGGAGTGAACATGAAGATCTGAATACTTTTGATTTTTCTTATCAAAAGCAGGTCACATGATAAACATTTGAAGATTCTGGCACAGCAGCACCATTATTTACTGAGAATTTACTATGTACTATGTAATTTAACAAATTATTTCTTATAATTTTTGCAAGAATCCTATGAGGCCACTACTATTAGTATTCTTATTTGATAAGTCAGGAAATCAGAGGATCAGAGAGGTAAAGTAACCAGCGGGTGTGAGTGAATTCGGTATGTCTGATTCTGCAGCCCACCTGCTTTTCCTAATGGCAAGCTACCTCCCCCTAGAAGAGACCAGATGCACAGCTCCTCAAATAGTTATCCTCTGGTAACGCAAGGCCTTGGTGGGAGTTAGTTAGCATAACAAGATAACTGGATAACTGGAACAAAAGGAGAAATGAACCCACTGGGTCTGGTATCAGAGGCAATGAACAATGGCAGAAAGCTTCAAATCAAAAGCACCACACAGTGGTCAATTCCCAGTGGGAAAATGCTGCTGAAGAGAAACCAATTACAACACAAGGGCCACAGGATGGAAGGCACACACACTTCTGCCATCCTTCCATTTTGGTGGCAGATCTTCCTCCCCCTCACTCTCTGCTCTCTGATACTGGCCTGTCTCTACTTTATCCTATGTTTTTTAGGGCTAGTGTTATGTAGGAAAAAGCCAGAGGCATAAAAGATGTGGAACTGACCACAAGGCACAAACCCTGAGATGAAGGTGCCTCGGCCAGTGTGGCCATGCCTCCACCCTGGCCCTTTCTGAGGTCTCCTGTAGGGAACAGCCCACTTTTTTTTTTTTTTTTTTTTAAACTGAACAGAAAAACAGCATAATGAGCAAAATAAATAAATAAAAAAAAAGATATTTCACAGTGGCTAAAACTATAATGACGAACTAACTAGCATTATTCCTCACTGGGAGAACCATGAAACATTTTGTGAAATGACAGTGTAAGATTTTATTATTTAGAGAACTAGTCAACAACTGTTTCATATTAAGAAAGTGGGATGAACCATTCTTCAGAGCATACCCAAGCAAGATGAAGCAACTCTAACTTACTGGAAACAAATTACTTTTACAAAATATATCCAACATCTAGTCAGTTTTTCATAATTTTAAGTCATGTCGCAAGAAAAACAGAAAACCTGTAAAAAAATAAATAACCTTCTCCCCACACCTGAAACAAAATAAAACAAACATATGCTATAAAACAACTAAAATCCCTCCCTAAATGAGGGACAGAAACCACCCACAACATATTATAATAACAGATATGTATTCACTCACGTCTATTGCTTTTTCATGTCCAGTAGGCTAATTTACAATTATCTGATATGTACTTTTTAAATGGTCACTATATAGGATCAATAGAACATCAATTAAAATAACAAATCTGTCATAATAAAATACTGGGGAACCCCCCAAACATTGGCCACCTGTAGACTTCTTGGTTACCCATCTTGCTCGTAGTTACTCAGCTTTTTCATAAATGAACAAAAACCTCAGCTGCAGTTTTAATAAACATATTTTTTACATATTAAGAGTTTCATATTTCAAACTACACTAAGGCACCGCTGGGTGTAAAATATATGTGAAATTAACTTGTCTAAAGGCTGACACTCCTTTCCTTCTTACCTGCATCTCACAACTAACTTCTTATGTGCACTGTTGAGTATGTGGGCAAATTACCAGGATGAGACAGGTTGGCCACTGCCCTTTACTCTTTCTGGCATGTCCTGATTACACGCCCACACATGGGAGGCTCCAGAGGCAACCTCTGTCCTCTCCCTGTTCTAGGAGAACACTTGAAGGGAACTTTCAGACAAAACAGGTTATTAACTGTTGCCATCCCAGCAAGAACAATAAAAGTTCTGTCACAACCACTATACAATACGTGGCTTATGTCAACAATGGATTGACAAAGGTGTTGTTCTGAAAAACTAAGTTTGAGATACAAATATTAAAATTAAGCCATACTGTCAGTATTTTAAATGAAAAACTCTATACACACTGGAGACATAATATGCATTGATTACAAATTGATATACATTGCAGATTTTTCTAGGGTAGATATTTGGCTAGCTCAGAGCTAATTCCTCAACTCTCTTTAAAAAGCAACAAAAATAGCTGAAAACCAGTGAGGGAGGGAATGAGAAGTGGGGACGGAAAGACCAATGAGAGAGAGGAAGTGGCACAGTCACCGAAAAGCAGAGGCCAGGCAATGCACACTATAGATTTCAAGTATGGCTGCAGCATTGGTGGGACTCTGAACAAATCTCAACATAGAAGCCATGTGGGCAATGACGGCGAATGGACAAAACCTTGTGTCAATACTACCACAAACCCCTTTCCCATTTGAAGAAAAAGCACCCCAAGAAAATTTTAAAAATCTAATCAGCACTTTTTGAGGGACAGGGTCCCTCTTCTCATCAGGCTGTCCTACAGAATAGGGAGAGAGCCATTTTGGTTTTTATCTGATAAGAGGTAAGCTGGAGAAAGAAGGCAGAAATTATCATGCTCATCTAACCATTAATCACCTTCAACAATTAGCAAGGATTTAGTAAAAAGGAAGGCAAAAGTGAAAATAAGATCACAGAGATCAGGATAACTGAGTAGGGAAAGTGCCGAAGTGAGAAATCTATGAGACATCAATTTCAGGTTTACCGGCTATCCAGAAGTAGAGTGTTCCCATGAGACCTCTCATAAGCCAAAATGGCTTCATAAAGCAAAGAAGCAGTTACCTTAGGACACGTTATGCTAACCGATGCACAAAATCAATCAAGATAAAGCACAGATGCTCACAGACACAGCTGAAAGCTATGGCAGCTTGATGCTGAGATGCTGAGTGAGGTTCCTGAGGAAGGAACTTGGCAGGGCCACTCTCGCTGCTCGGGGTACACGCCGCCTCTGTCACGGCTGCTGCAAAACAAACCCTGAATGCTATTTTCATTTTTCACCTTTTTTCATAAAAGTGAAAACCCTCTTCAGATTTCTTTTGGTGAGCGAAAACAGGTACTAATGTAGGTCTTTCATAAAAGTGAAGTGGCATAAATGGAACTTTCAAAAAGTGGGGTATACCTGTACTTGGAGTTGACACCTGCTCAGAGCAGCAAACTCTGGTGTTAAGTGACTTACAGGTATTACCTCATTTAATCCTTCCAACCTCCTTATGAAGTCGGACTATCATTATCCTCCATGTAGACAGGATAACAGAGGCCCCAAGACAGGGCTAGTAAGGCAGGAGTCAGAAAGTAAGCCTGGGCAGCTGTTCCACCTACAACCCTCTCACTCCATGTTATCTCAGGAGTCACCCTGGATCTCCAGCCCTGTCCGCCAAACACACACATGTGCACATGTGTGGTTTTTACCCATCCTCTCTATCTCAAGCTGGAAAGAGAGTACACACAGGGTCTGGGGGTGGAGAATGGGGACAGGAGCAGAGCTCGTGTACACCGGGGACCTGCTGTCCTAAGATTCCAAGGCCCCTGTCTCTAGCTGGGGAACAAAGGGTGTATCTCATGGGAGACAGTATGGCCCTGAGTAGGTGGAGGGAGCCCTGGGAAAGGACTTTTATAAAGCTGCATAGTGGACTGCCTCCAGGCCCTGGTGGGTGATTCCTGCCTCCCCTCATCTTCTCCTTTCATTCTCTGAGATGAAAGGAAAAAACAAGCAATACTCAGCCCTCAACCCGCAGTTCACTCACTGTGTAACAGAACAACAATCCTGATAGAGACTCATGATAAAAAAACATGTGGAGATGAAAAGGACATGGCATTCTAACAATACAAAAATATACCAGCATCCTCACTGCCCATAGGAAACCAAACAAGCCACCTGTGGAAGACAGCAAAAGCACACAGCATGCTTAAAGACACAGTCTTTAAGGAAGCCCGATGCAAGAACTAAAGGAAAGTTTAGATAATTTAGAGAAGACATGAAATCAACAGACGAGACTCAAAGAGTGATGATAAATCAAGAGACTGGAAATGAAAAGTGAGATTGCAGAGCTAAGAAAAATACTGAGGAACAAATTAACATTATTACAGAACTAACAAATGCATTAGAAATAGCATCATAAAAGAATTAAGGCTAAAGACATATAGCTAAAGGCAAAATACTTGCAAAAAAGGTAGTATATGCACAAGAAGAAGTTAGAAGCTAAACAAATAAACATAGACAAATAAAATAATGTCTAAACAAATAGACACTATATAACAAAGAAAAATGCTGTTCCTAACACAACATAAGACAACGAGGCTATGGATGAAAAGCCACATGATGATGGCAAAACAGAAAGCTGGAACAAGTGTGGGAACCTCAAAGTCATCCATAAACAGCTGAACAATGCCACCAACTGCCTCCCCCAAACTTCTTACATGAAAACACCTAAGCCCTCATTTAAACCAGGTTCTCTATCACCTGACTCCTCCTCTCAGCCCTCCCCACTCCTTCAGCCTCCTCACACTGTTCTTCCTTTCCATGCGGCTACTCTTCCCATTGCCAGAACCCTTCAGACACATTCTTGCCAGGATCCTTAATCTTATTGTAAATCTTCTCCTTAATCTTGTCATTCCCTTAATCTTTCATTGTATCCAACTGGCAACTCTCAACTATGCTCTAAGCCACCCTTTTACCTTCTCTGATTCTGCATCTGAACAGTACAACACCCTGCATGGCATCATGAGATCTATGGAATGGTACTCAGAGTTCAGTCCCCAGTGCCAGGGAACAACCCTGGTCAAGGGAAGTCCTGGTGGGCAGCTAACTCTCTTGTTCCTGTACAGATGGACCCACATGGCACCGCTCCCTTACCCCGCCTCAGCACAGGCAAGCATCTCTCATCTCTTCTCTCCGGTCACACACACCCCCCGAAGGATCTCCTCCCTCCCTCTTGGTCACACACACACACACATGCAGGCAATACCTCAATTCCCGGCTTCTCCATCTCCTGCCCCTTTCCTCATCCACCGACACCACTGGTCTCAGAAGAAGGAAGTACTCCTTCACCAGTCTAAAAGGAATCCCTCTATTTCCTCCAGGATCGGAGACCTAGGGTCACCATACTGTAATTATTCTCTCTGTATTATCGACCCCTCCTGCTTACTGTGTCTTCTTTCTCTGACGGTAAGCATGGTCCCTTCATTTCCACAGATAAAAGATTCGCTAAAACACTGTCCTTCAGTTACAGGAAACCTGACAAACACTTAAAACATAATGGCACAAATCAACATTTCAAGAATGATTTTTGCTTGTCTACCTGACAGCAATATCACACATTTTCCTTTAAGTAAGCTAATTTACTAAAAACTAAATTCATGTGTTTTAAATGTTGATTTTAATATATGATCTGTCATGATAACAAGACACATGAAATATCTCAGGTTGAAAAAAAGCACCTGTTTCAGGGACAGGAAAATGTTGGCTAAAAAAAAAAAAAAATGTTTTTTTTTTTTTTAAATTAGATTTCTCAAATAATTCTGAAAAGTTTTCCCTCAAAACAAATAAGTATACCAACAATTAACTCTGGATTAAAAGCAAGAATGGTGTAAAAGAAATGTTTAATAAGGGGTGTCCAAGTAAAAGAAGTAAAGTAAAAGAACTTCGGCTGCTATCCTGAGGGTCTGAGTCCAAGCGCCACACCTTCCCCACCTACCCCCTCTGCCCTCCACCCCAGGCAGGGCCAGTCCTGTGACCTACATTGGCCAGTGGGGCAGAAAGCAGGGGATTCACGAGCACCTGCAGGTCTCCGCCTACACTCAGAACATGCTGGAACCAGCCAGCCTGCGGAGGATGGAAGACGAAGGATGGAGGGGAAAGACTGAGTCACCCTAGTCATTCCAGGGGGTCCATCCTGGACCAAATAAGTGGGCTAGCTACCAGGCATGTGGGAGGGCCTGCAGGACCAGACGTGCCCAAGTCTCCCAACCTAAATCACTCGCGCGCATGGGCACATGAGCTAAATAAATGGTTATTGTTCTGAGCCACTTACTTTCCGAGTGGATTGTTACACAGCATTATTGTGGCAAAAGACAGCTGGAACACAGACAAAATCTCTTGGAGGAACAATTGCTAGATATAAAGAGAGGCACAACTGTATTTAGTTTTTCTGAAACATACTGAGAATATAGAGAGTAAATCCACAGTAAGCAAGGGAAGTGTTGATCCATCCTATCAGAAGCCAACAGATGAGGAAAACAAAACACTGGTAAGGACATAGACAGAGTCCCGATCTTCACTGCCACTTGCTTTGAACACTTTAGTCTTACTGGGACACAGTCACCATTAGCAGCTGAGACAGAGACTGCATGGCCTGCAAGGCTTGACGAATTTTCCACCTGGTCCTTCACAGAAAAAGTCTCTCCACCCGTGATATACATTATTGGAAAAAATACAAATAACAAGTTTGATCCAAAGAACACTGCACCCCATTTATTACTTTCCAATGTATAGGCAATATGTATGAAAACTAACTGTATACTAGGTAACAGAGAAAATCTTACAAAATACAAAGTAATTCATACGAGACAGTCTGTATTCTTTTAAAGATCAGATATCAAACAAAAATAGCCTCCAAAGTCATCTACAAAGCATACAGATACATTAAATGACAAGTAAGTATAATAAATAAGACAGTTAAAAGCCATATAAAACTTCTAAACAACTGACTTATGTATGAGAAAGTACCTAATATGGTGATATCTCAATCCTTCTAAAATTTATCTATAAATTTAATAAAAAACAAATTTAAAAAGTATAACAGGTTGACTATAGCTGTGAGATAGGAACTAGGTTATTTGGATCAGATAATTTTCCCAACAAAAACAAACACACAAAAATGTTAGGTTTCCGGTTAAAAAAAAAAAAAGATTATCAAGTTAAAAGCACTGGAGAGCCAAAAGAACAGCAATGAACTTTCAGGCCGTTTTAGGGATGAAAACCAGGAATCACAGAAGTGAGCAGAATACAGGAGCCCCCAAGTCACGTATGTCTCAGGTAACTTACAGCTATTACAATTCAGGCTCTGGTTCCAAGGTTCCAGAGCCACAGGGATGGAGAAGAAGACAAGTCAGGGCTCAGAGCCTGAACAAGGAGGCTAGAGGAGACCCACTCACTACAGAGGTGGGACTTCAGAGGGCACTGTTCCAAGGGGAAGGTAAACCAGATCTCTATCCTTATAACCACCAAGGACTGCATAAAAGGCTGCCTTGGTGCTGAACAGAGCGAGAGAGGGTGGGGAAAAAGAAAGAGGGAAAAACTCCCTGCCGCTGTGTAGTTCTGTATACCAGTGCCACAGAACTTGGATACTTGTGTACCCTGAAGAACTGAATGTGATCTGAGGGATCTAACTGGCATTGTCCTAGGGCAAATGGCAGAACAGATGCAAACCTCTGGGAGGAGGGGGGGACAGGGAGACACACATTCATTCTCCATCAGAGAGCCTGTGAGTAATTTTTCAAGGGGAATGGTCAGCAAGCAGTCTAAAATATTCAGACACAGAAAGAAAAAGATACAAATAAGAACCAATAGAAACAATAAACGGAGTAAAAAGACTCACACACACTTCAGAATCTGAATGATCAGATACATACTTTAAAGCAACTACATTTATCATATGTAAATAAATGACAAACTTGAACATATTCTTAGGGAACAGAAAACTAGAAAAAGTGACATGGTAGATTTAAAAATGAACCAAACAGAATTTCTAGAAAGCGAAAACTTAGTAACCAAAATGAAAAACTTGACAGATGTATTTGGCAGCAGACAGAACGCAGCAAAACAAAGCATAAATAAACTGGAAAATGGATCTGAAGAATTATCCAAAATGCAGCATAAAGAGAAGAAAGAAAAACAGTGATTAGGTCTAACATAAATTTGATCAGAGTATAAGAAGAAAGGAAAGAAGGAATAGGCAGAGACAATATTTCAAGAGATAATGGCTGGGTATTTCCAAAACACTGAAGGATACCAATTCGCAGCAAGAGTGCCAGTGAATTAGAAGCAAGATAAATAAAATGAAAATCCACACCTTAATAAATAAAATGGAACTCCAGGAAGCCAGACATGACGAAAAAAATTGTTAAAACAGCTAGGCAAAAAAAAAAAAAAAAAAAAAAAGGTAGATTATCTTCAAAGGAACAAAAGCTAGACCAGAGCCAACTTCTCTGGTACGGTAGGAGCCAAAAGAGAGTGGGATATCTTCACTGTGCTGAAAGAAAATAAATGCCAACCTAGAAGCCTATATACTCCATGAACATATTCTTCAAGAATGAAGGCAAAAACATGAGAAGAAAGATAAAACTGCATTTATTTCTCTCAACACGTATCAGGTTAAATTCCAAACAGATTGAGATCTAGAAGTAAAAATTGAAGCCAACTAAGGGCTAAAAAAATAGGATGAATTATTAATAACCTGAGGCTATATCTCAATATCTATAGGTAATAAAAACATTACTGAGTTAAAAAAAAAGAACTTCATAAGGAAAAAAAGAAAAGAGAAAAATCCTAAGGGAAGTTAAGAGACAAATGGCAAAAAGGGAAAAATAATATTTGCAATTAGAAAAAAAATCACAGCTAAAGAGCTAATTCTTAATATATAATTCTTAATAAAAATCGAGACTGATAATTTAATAAAGGAAAAAGGCAAAAGTTAGACAATTGAAAATTCAAATGGCCTGAAGGAAACCAGAATATACTACTCCAAAATATGTCTCTTTGACATAAGGATTATTCTGAGCTGAAGGCAACTGAGGAACAGCAGACATAAGAAAGATCTAAAAATAAAGCATACGTTTTTCTTTTGCAAAGGAAATGTACATTTATAAAGGAAATTTCCATTTGTAAAGATGTCTCCCTCTCCAGTACCAGGAAAAGGAGGACAACCTTTAACAACGTTTACCAGTGGAGAAGGCACAGACTTAGATATGCATTATGAACCTGACCAAACACCCCAGTTTACCATGCATTTCCTGGTCACTTTCCATAACCTACCCCCACCCCCCACCAGAAACCCCAATCCCCTTTTCCTTTTTCTAGGAAATAAAATGAAAATCCACACCTTAAGAAATAAAATGGAACTCCAGGAAGCCAGACATGAAGAAAAAAATTGTTAAAACAACTAGGCAAAAAAAAAAAAAAGTACCATCTTCAGGCTATGATGGTACATATGTCCCCAAATTCTAACTGTCTCCCTGAGTTACTCATCACTGAGTTTCTCCTACATGTATGCGTGCTGCACATGTTAATAAACTGTTTATTATTAATTATTAGAACTGTTTATTATTATTAATCTGTCTTTTGTTAATTTCCAGGACCCTAGCCAGAGAACCTAGAGGGTAGAGGAAAAGTGTTTCTCCTCCCCCACAGGCCCTTAAATATGTGAAAACTACCTACCCTGCTTATAAAGAGAAATGCAAGTTACACAACCTCAGAATGCCCTACCTCACCTGTCTGACTGGCAAATATCCCAAAGACCAACAATTCCGTTAGTGAGGGGGGCTGCTATCCTGCAAACTGTTATAACCCCTATGACAGGAAGGTTTGGCAATATCTATGAGTAGCTACCCTTAGCCCCAGCTACTATCTCACTTCTAGGATTTTACTCAAAGACAGTCTAATAAAAATGTGAAATGGCATGACATATGCATGAGGTTTTTCATTGTGACATTATTTGTAATTACAAAAGAACAAAAACAAGCTAAATGTTTATCAATAAGGCATAGGCTGAATGGACTACAGTACACATACACAATGGAGGGGAAAACAGGAAGACATCAATGCAGCTGTAAAAATAACTGTTAGATATATATATTAATATATATATATATATAAAAACTGCTATCATGTCTTACCATGTGGGTCATATGGTAGATGTATACTTAACCTTTTAAGAAAATGCCAAACTGTTTTCTAAATTGACTGTACCATTTTTTTACATTCCTATGTGTGGTGTATGAGAGTTCCAGATGCTCCTCAACCTTGTCAACACTTGGTATAGTTAGTCATTTTAATTTTAGCCATTCTACTAGGTATTTAATGGTGTCCCATTATGGTTTTAATTTGCATTTCCCTTATGACTTTGAACATCTCTTCATGTGCTTATTTGCCATTCATACATCTTCTTTGGTGAAGAGCCTTCTCAAATAACTTTTTTTAAATTAGGGTGTTTTGTTTTCTCACTATTGAGTTCTGAGATTTTTTTACATATTTTAGATACAGGTCCTTTATCAGATATATGATTTACACATATTTTCTCCCAGTCTGGGACTGGATTATCTATGCTATTAACAGTGTCTTTTGACAACCGATACTCTTAATTTTGATCAAGTCTAATATTTCTTTTTTTTTCTCGTATGGATTGTGCTTTTGGTAACTTCCCTAAGAAATCTTAGATATCTAACCAAGAGCATAAACCTTCTTTTCCTAAATTTGTTGTTGAAGTTTTATATTTTTAGTTTTCATATTTTGGTCTATGATCCATTTTGAGTTCATTTTTATATATGGCAAGAGATATGGATTGGAGTTAATTTTTTGCATATGGACAACCAATAGTTGAAAAACCATTCTTTCCCTCAATGAACTGCCTTTATACCAAGCCTTATTTTTAAAGATTTAAATTTGTATTATTTATTATTTTTGTCTTTAAGGGGCCTACTGAGAATGTCTCAAATACATATCTCCTTCCTAAAAATGTATAGAAATATAGTAATATAAGACAGAAAGACTAAAAGCATAAATTCTTAACAATGTTGGATTTTTGACAAAGGACACCCTAGCCTAAAAGCTATAATACAAAGGACACCTGTGAGAGTTGGGAACTGCTCCAGAGGTAGGAGATATGTAGCCTAGGACACCGTCAGCACTATGGGTTAGGACACAGGAATTTCAAGAGCTGCCAGGTAAGCCTTATGTTCTGACTGCCTCTCACTTACACAATACTAGTTACTGTCTTCATTGCTTCACATTAAAATGTAGCTATACACTTGTACACACATGTTATAATTAGCAGGCTAGCATGGCATTTTTTTGCTCATGGTCAATAGTGTAACAAAGCTCTATGTCTGTAGTGGAGAGCTCCGTGTAACTGATGAAAGAGAGAAAAATGGAAATAAGTAAAGAACGCAATACTTCTGAACACAGGCCTAGAGTTCTGTAAGAGCTCTGGTGGCTCTGGGAAGACCAAAGCCACAGTGGCTCTGTGACACAACTAAGGAAACAATATCTCACAAACCATCATGTCAATCCCCCTTTTCCTGTTACCTTACCCCTGAGGCTATTCTTTCAGCTGATTACACAAAAGCTGTTTGTTCAGTATATTTTTTTCCCTAGCAGTAACATAAAATCAGCAATGTAACAAATATATTAATATATACTTAATGCTCAAATATCTTTTATATCGTTGCTCATGATTATGAATGTGACAGATAAAAGTATACTTAATGACCATGTTCAAAATATGTTTATTAACCACTCTTTTTCTTAATTTTAAACAAGAAAGTTATTTAAATTAAAAAAAAAATATCAGGGGTTCCTTGGGAGTTGCAGTCCCCACTCACCTCTTCTCTCAAAAAGTGGGGAAATAAAAATATTGTCTCCCTGAGAAGGTAGGCAATACATGGCCACCCCACCACGCAGTGACCCAGGGCGCCCTTCAAAATTCAACCTCCCCAATGCGCCCCACCCCCTCCTCAGGACTGGCCTATCTCAGCCTGTCATGGTGTACAGGTTTTCTCACTCCTCTGCAAAATTGTTTTAATACCACAATCATATCAAAGCATTCTACAAAGAGACATAAAGGTTACTGTATCACTTAGCGAACATTTATTAAGTTTTTAAAGTTCTTTCTCTTCCAGGTCTGGTGTAAGGATCAGAAACAACAGGAGAACTTTCTCCTCACTGTTTCCACACACAGATGCAGTCGAATCTCCTGACAACCACCCCCCGCTCTCCCCCACTCCCCTCTCTTCCCCCTGAGCTGCCGGATGCCTGACCCATGCTTAAAGAGTATGTGATTTTAAATCACTAAAGATCTAAAAGAAAATGTTGATAGCATATCCATTATGTTTTTTTCTCTCCGGAAAACAGTATCTGTAACTTTAATCTCATTAAACAGGATACAATTTCAAGGTTCCAATATCTAATGAATCACTGATTTTCTCCTCGATGGCAGACTGACAGTCACCCCCTAAGACAAGCCTATCAGACTGTGGACTGACTGTGGACTGAGATGTGCTGACACGCCACCCAAGAGCTCTTTGTTTCCGTCAACTCAGAAAGGGATACAGATTTCAGTTCTAGAGGACTCCTAATATGATACATCAGCATGCTCCTCTGGGTGAAGGCCAAGCTGTGTCTCATAAAAAGAAGAAATCACTAGTAAACAAAATGATGATTTTCCTCAGTATATGGAGAAGCTGTGAGCCCATCAACGTGTCTGCAATGACCCAAGTGAAAGGGCACGGTCCTGGGGTCTGGGGACAGGGGGTTGCAGGGTCCCCAAAGGGATGGCATTTTACTTTAGTGAATCTCAGTTTCATCATCTTTTAGGGGAAGAAGATGGATGACCCTGCTGCTGTAAATATTTTTCAAGATCAAACACATCGGCTCCTGGCCAGTCGCCCTAAGTGTAGCAGTGGTGTTCCAAGGCCCCACAGCAACAGGAAGGGCCTCGCGAAGTTTGGGGTGCACCAACACATATCTAAGTGCTGGGCTCTCAGCCAAAACATGAAAATGAGTTCTTCTCTTCTAATTCCATCTCCAGTACAGAACTTTCTCCTCCTCTCATAGGTCCTTCTATAATGCAGAGGCTGCCAAGGTGTCATGCTTTTTGGAGTGTGAATACTCATAGATTTACTCATGTTGGATCTTTACTACTTACAAAGTAGCTGGGTTTCTGAGAGGAGTCACTGGAGAATGGGAAATACAAGTCAGTCACTGGCTGATCGTGTATTCACTATAAAAGCCAGAAGCTGTGGTTTCCACTGATATAAGCTCCCAATGAGCCTGTAAAAGAAAAAGGAAAAGGGAGCCAAATGTCGACTGCAGGCCAGGATAGAGTCAACTTTCCCTGTGTTTCTGCTCCTCCTCAACATTCGACTTCATTCCCTGATAATCCTACAGCCCCCGCATACATTCCATTCAGTAAATCTTTTGATAAATTCTTATACTGCTCAAGCAAAGAATATTTCACACTGCCCCGCTACGTGCCATGATTATGCAACTGTAACTGGTAAGGGGTTATATAAATATTGTCACTATTCCAGTTCCTTCAAAGTCCTCTGTGCTCTTAAATGGTTCTCTGATGGCTAGGGGCTATTTCCCTATCTCTTCTGTGTCTCTGATGGCCACAAAGACTGGGCAGCTCTCCTCACTGAATTCCAGCTCCGATGGGCTGCAGGAGCACAAAGGATAGAGGACACCTGGGTTACCAAGGAGGTCACATACTGGAAATAAAAAGCAAAGGAATACTTGAAGTCAACATTATTAGGAATAAGATACCACTGGATGTGGATGTAATACATGTTTTGACTAAATTGGAACAAAGGTATCATAAAACCCTAAAGGCAAAGAAATAAAGCCATTAATATTGACCTTTTAATATGGAGGCAGCGAAACAATCTTTTAATTTTCACATTTTTGCTACAGGACTATACTTTAATCACGTATGGTATAGATGAATATTTAATGAGAACAGTCAAACTTTTTGTTTCTATACCAGTTTTTATTACTAGTGGTTTTTTGTTATTTATTTATTTTTTTTACTTTAAATCCACTGTGCGATTTATAATTTTTAAAAGTATACCAGGGTCTATTACTCTTCAGAAAATAATTCATCATACAATTTCTTAAACAAGGTCCTTTTCATTGCTTGAAATTATTAAGTTTACAAAGACTACAACAGACCTTCAGATATACAGAATGAAAAGCAAGCCTGTACTGAATGAACATTTCAACCTCAGATTACATGTAAGTGATTTCTTCTCCAAGAGAAATCTGGAAAAATGAATTTGGCAGGCACCATTCTCATGTTCCACAGAATGCACACGTTAGGGCTCTCCACGTGGTATAACGTGAAGTGAGCAAACTACAACTCTCAGAATTTATCAGATATTCTGACTTCAGATATTCATACTTATCAATAAATCATGACTTATATCTCCTAAAAACTAAGTCTGTTAATAATATCTTCCTCTGTATTGTTAAGTTTATAAACACATTTCACAGAACATCTGTCAAAGCAGAAATAAATTATGGGGTATGATCAAAGATGCAGTAAGAAAGAAATCTGTGAGATTATTATTAACAGGATGGAGATGGCCCTGTATGACTTATCACAGCGCCTCCTCACCCACAACAGGCATCTCTCTGCTTCAGTTGAACCAGATTCTTGTGAAGTGTGGTGAGGAGATGGCTTTCGGGACTTCGTGGCTCTTCTGTGATCCTAAATCTTGGTGCTGGAGAGCCAAGGAGGACTGCAGGCAGCAGGTAGCTTTGCAAGCTGCTTACTAAAGCAGTTTCCTTATCCCCATGCGAGCTGCGAGTGAATGAACACTCAGAACCTCTTTTCTGACCAGCCCATCAAGGTTATCTAAATACATCACTATACACTGGATAATCTTTGTATTCTTTAAAGTTAAGTAAGACAAGTAATTCTCCTGCATATAAATCACATTTTAATGGTATTAAATAAAGCATAATTCAAAGAAACAAATTATAAATATGTAAAAAAATTAGCATAAGAAAGTCAAGAAGCTAAAGAGTGAAAAGAATTACATTTCAAACTAATTAAAATGGAAATAAAACTAATGTCCTTTTTGGTATTCTTAAAGATCCATATACAAATAAATTAGTGGAAAGGAGGTAACAAAAGAAATGTGGTTTGCCTTAAGTGCACAGGCCTATAGTAGAAACCAGACAAGAAAAAAGTGCAGAAGTGTGAAGAAGGTAATCTCTGGATGGTGTGCACACACTTATTCTGTGTACCTTAATTTCCTAGATTTTGTGATTTGGAGCTAAAATTATTAGGTACTCTAATCAGGGAGCAGGGAAAATCTTCCGGGAGGAGGGGGCAAAGGGGCTGCGTTGAGATGGGGAGCAAGGAGGGAGGTCATCCGCCTGTAGCTCAACTCAAGGCCCTCCCAACAACAGGTGAGGTCTCACATGGGGCACAGATATGGGATGGGAAGGGCAAAACTGAGAAGCAAAATTCAAGTCTTCAGGGCCAGGATGAGTTTCTGCTTCCTTTGATTAAGCAATGTGAGGTACTGAAGGTTTTGGAGTAAAATTAATCTGCCAAACATCATATGGACATAAACATACCGAAGAGAGGCTAGAATCCCAGAGACTAATTACAAAATGCTGGATTAGCTCAGGCGGCAGGTAATGGAAATGTGAATTAACAGAGCGGCAGCAGAAACAAAAATGAATTAAAAGACGGTTAATCTAAAATAGCAAATTGTTCAAGTATCTCTTCAGTTAATACAAAAAGTAAAGACCCGTCTATATTGATGACCATTTATGTGCTGTCAATGCAGTATGTTTCCACTGTGAAGATTATTTCCTGAATATCGGAGAACTTCTCTTAACTAACAACAATCCTAAATGCTGGAGTGAGGTAATCAATACATTTACTAGGATCAAATATCCTTAATTAGCTATGTGACCCTGGAGAAGGTTCTAAGATTCAGTTTCCACATCTATGATATAGGAGTAATTTACCTCTTAGGCTTGATGGAGAAATACGAGACAATGGGATAATGCCTATCCCATTTGTAGATGCCACAAATGGACCTGGAATCTAGCACAAACTCAAAGGTCAACTAAATCTGATGTTTATAGCCTGCAAACCGTAATGTTTCAAACTGTCACACAAAAGTTGCAGTGAGATTTTAAGTTTAGGCTTATAAAGAGTTTATATATTCCAAAAGTTCCCATTTGGGCCAAAGGTTTGGAATTTTAGACTTCTGACAGTCTTATAAATTCACTAAATGTATAAACTAATATGTATACATTTCTCAGTATCAGAGCAAACTAATTAAATGTTGGCATGCTATTAACTCTCAGAATAGTAAATACAGTCATAGTTAAACCCAGCATAAGAAGTTTCATGGTGGAAAACACCTAGGAGTGATAATACAAAATCCTGAGTATATCTTTCGTTATGATTAAAAAAAAATTAATACCTTCAATTTAATTGGCCCGAAAGAGTAGTTTTTCCAAGAAGGTATGAATTATACTGACATCATGTATTTCATCTAGTTCTACAGTTTACTTGCCTTTAATTTGCTGCCCAAATGTGTAATATGAGTGATGGCAGCACTACAAAAGAATGTAGTTTTTAAAAGAAAAAGCTTTACACAGCTGCTTGTAATAAAATATCAAAACCGCGCAGCAAGGGCTGATTAGATAAAGATAAATATAGTAACACATGCATAAGTCTGAAATAGATCTGAGAAAAACTGTTACAGAGGACATTTCCATGACTATCCTGACAAGCAATTTTTAATGATTAAATATGCCTATGCATGTATATGTACATGTTTTGTATCTAAAAGCTATTTATAATGCTCCCTTACAGAATCATAAAGTAGAATTTCTTATTTTAAACTATCAAATGCTAACTTGATACACGGTGAAGTTATCATTTAGAAATAACCTTTATTATTTAAAATCAAAAGTATAATGTGACAACTTAGAAAATGTCCTTTTTAATTTCCAAAAACAAGCTAACTGCTCATGAATTAAAGCACTATAAATTATGCAGCTCTATTTAAAAAATAAATGAAAGACAAGTTCTAAGAGCTGGCATTTTATCTGCTGTTTTACAGAAACTAAATATAATTCAATTTAAGTAATGTCATATAAACATTTTATTTCACTTTCATCTTATTTTAGAAACAATAAGGAATGATCATTTGTAATATATGGAAGTATTTGAAATTGCTTTTGGCTAGTCTATTAAATCAGTTAGTGAGGCTTAAACTGTAAAACAAATATACATCTACCCAGATTGCAGCAATTAAGCTTATGATTTATTTAGTGGCATAAAATAACACTTCATAAAATCCATCCTAAAATAACATTTGCTAATAAAACTATGACCAAGATTATTCTGAAATTCTACACTTCTTATAATGAGATGACAAGTGGGACTTCCATTGCTGCCTCTCCCCACTTCTGTTCCCTGACCATGTATGTGTGAGTCTATTTCTGGAATTTCTATTCTGTATGTCTGTTCTCATACCAGTATCATGCTGTCTTGACTTCTTTATAGTAAGTCTTGAAATCAGGCAGTGTAATTCAGCCAACTTTGTTCTTTGCCTTTCCATATAAATTTTAGAATCACCTTGCCATTTTATTAAAAAAAAAAAAAAAAAAAAAAAAAAAGCTGCTAGGATTTTAGCTAAGATTGACCTAAGTGTATAGATCAATTTGGGGAGAAGCGACATCATAACAATACTGCATCTTCTGATACATGAACATGTTATGTCTCTCCATTTACTCCAGTCTTCTTTCATTTCTCTCTACCATGTTTGATAGTTTTGAGTGTACAGATCTTACATATACTTTGTTAAATTTATTCCTAAATACTTCATGTTTTTTGATGCTACTATAAATGGGAGTGATTTTTAAATTTCATTTCGCAATTGTTCATTGCTAGTATACAGCACAATTGATGTTTATATGTTGATCTTATATTCAGTGACTCTGCTCAATTCGATTACTAGTTCTAATAATGTTTTTGGTAAACTTCTTAGGATTCTCTCTGAACACAATCATACGGCACCTCTGAATAGAGAGTTCTTCTTTCCAATCTGTATGCCTTTTATTTCTTCTTCTTTTCTTACTGTACTGGCTAGAACTTATACGTACAATGTTGAATAGAAGTGATGAGACTGGACATTCTTGCCTTGTTTTCACTATTTGTGGGAAGGGGTTCAGCTTCTCATCATTGAATATGTTAGCCATAGGTATTTTACAAAGGCCTTTTTTCAGAATGAGGAAGTACCCTGCTATTCTAATTTACTAAGAGTTTTTTTTTAAAATAACAAATCAATATTGAATTCTATCAAATGCTTTTTCTGCAAATATTGAGATGATCACAGAGTTTTTCTTTTATTCTGTTAATATGAGGAATTGTATTGTTTTATAAATTGGATTAAATTCCACTTAGTTACATTATCTTTTCTAAATTAAAAAAAAAATTTTAATTAATGTTTATTGACTACTGACTGAGGACTGGATCCATGTAGAACAGTCCATGTCACTTAGTTCAATATAATGTTATGCAATTTAATCAGGGTGGGTAAGTGATGGAGCTACAGTTCTTACAACAAAAAAGTGGCAGAGCAGGGCGGATAGGAGGTCTTCAAGCTCCTGTAGCATTACATCAGAGTTGCTCAAGTCAGAGTCATATCTCCCTACTCCCGCACCTTTCCCCCAGCCTCTTGGCATTTCAGACACAGGAAAGCAAAAGATAGAACAAATACAACCATAGATTCCTGATTCAGAGAAGCAGAAGTCCTTCTTCCCAGCATTCGCAGTAACATTCCTGAATGGAACATCCATCAGGGGCTTCTGTAACAGGCAGTTTACCTCCTATACCCAACTTACCTTTTTATATATTATTGGGTTTAATGTGCTAAAATTTTGTTAAGAATTTTTAAGTCTGCGTTACTATACATAGAAAAAGATGCCACCAGAAAACTACTAGAGCTAATCAATGAATCTGGCAAAGTTGCAGGATACAAAATTAATATACAGAAATCTCTTGCATTCCTATACACTAACAATGAAAGATCAGAAAGAGAAATTAAGGAAACAATCCCATTCACCACTGCAACAAAAAGAATAGAATAAACCTACCTAAGGAGGCAAAAGACCCGTATGCAGAAAAATATAAGACACTGATGAAAGAAATCAAAGACGACACAAACACAGGGAGAGATATACCATGTTCTAGGATTGGAATCATCAATATTGTGAAAATGACTATACTACCTAAAGCAATCTACAGATTCAGTGCAATCCCTATCAAATTACCAATGGCATTTTTCACAGAATTAGAACAAAAAATTTTACTATTTGTATGGAAAAACAAAAGACCCCGAATAAACAAAGCAATCTTAAGAAAGAAAAACGGATCTGGAGGAATCAGGCTCCCTGACTTCAGACTATACTACAAAGCTACAGTAACCAAGATAGTATGTTACTGGAACAAAAACAGAAATATAGATCAATGGAACAGTGCAGAAAGCCCAGAGATAAACCCATGCACCTAAGGTCAGCTAATCTATGACAAAGAAGGCATGAATATACAATGGAGAAACGACAGTCTCTTAAATAAGTGGTGCTGGGAAAACTGGACAGCTACATGTAGAAGAATGAAATTGGAACATTCCCTAACACCTTACACAAAAATAAACTCGAAATGGATTAAAGACCTAAATGTAAGGCCGGACACTATAAAACTCTTAGAGGAAAACATAGGCAGAACATTCTTTGGCAGAAATCACAGCAAGATCTTTTTTGACCCACCTCCTAGAGAAATGGAAATAAAAACAAAAATAAACAAATGGGACCTAATGAAACTGAAAAGCTTTTGCACGCAAAGGAAACCATAAACAAAACGAAAAGACGACCCTCAGAATAGGAGAAAATATTTGCAAATGAAGCAACTGACAAGGGATTAATCTCCAAAATATACAAACAGCTCATGCAGCTCAATATCAAAAAAACAACCCAATCAAAAAATGGGCAGAAGACCTAAATAGACATTTCTCCAAAGAAGACATACAGATGGACTAGAAACACATGAAAAGCTGCTCAATATCACTAATTACTGGAGAAATGCAAATCAAAACTACAAAGAGGTGTCACCTCACAGCAGTTAGAATGGGCATCATCAAAAAATCTACAAACAATAAATGCTGGAGAGGGTGTGGAGAAAAGGGAACCCTCCTACACTGTTGGTGGGAATGTAAATTGATACAGCCACTATGGAGAACGGTATGGAGGTTCCTTAAAAAACTAAAAATAGAACTACCGTATGACCCAGCAATCCCACTCCTGGGCATATACCTGGAGAAAACCATAATTATTAAAGATACATGCACCCCAATGTTCACTGCAGCACTATTTATCATAGCCAGGACATGGAAGCAACCTAAATGTCCGTCAACAGAGGAATGGATGAAGAAGATATGGTACATATATACAGTGGAATATTACTCAGCCATAAAAAGGAACGAAGTTGGGTCATTTGTAGAGACATGGATGGATCTAGAGACTGTCATACAGAGTGAAGTAAGTCAGAAAAACAAGTATCGTATCATATCGCTTATATGTGGAATCTAGAAAAATGATACAGATGAACGTATCTGCAAAACAGAAATAGAGACACATAGAGAACAAACGTAGGGATACCAAGGGGAAGGGGGGGTAGAATGAATTGGGAGATTGGGATTGACATATATGCACTACTCTGTATAAAATAGATAACTAATGAGAACCTACTGTATAGCACAGGGAATTCTACTCAGTGCTCTGTGGTGACCTAAATGGGAAGGAAATCTAAAAAAGAGGGGATATATATATACGTATAGCTGTTTCATTTTGCCATACAGCAGAAACACAACATTGTAAAGCAACTATACTCCAATAAAAATTAAATTAAAAAAAAGAATTTTATGTCTGTTTTCATGAGGGATACTAGTCTATAGATCCCTTTCGATACCTTTGTTTGGTTTGGCAGGAAAGTAATGAGGGCCTCATAAAATGAGTTGGGACCTGTTCTCTCCTTCTCTATTTTCTGAAAGAACTTAGGTAGGATTGGTAATCATTCTTCCACAAATGGTCGATAGATTTCACCAGTGAAGCCATCATGCCCAGAGTTTTCTTTCTGGAAAAAATTTTCATTACAAATTCAATTTCTTTTAAAAAAAAAAAAAAAAAGTAGAGGTATTCAGATTTTCTATTTCTTCTAGTGTTAGTTTTGGTGTGTATCCTGGTATAAAGTTGTTTATAATATTCTCTTATAATCCTTTAATATCTGTAGGATTTGTAGGGATGACCTATCTTTTAATCCTGATATTGGTAATTTGTGTCTTCCTTTTTTTGTTTCCTTGTTTCTTGATTATCAGATTAGCTAGCAGTGTTACTGGCTTTTGGTTTTACTGATTTTTCTCTGTTGTTTGCACAAAGTCTTTTTCACTAATTTCCTCTCTTTATTAGAAGTAGAAGTTCAGTTCACTGATTCTAGATCTTTCTTTTTGCTTTCTAATATAAGCTTTTAAAACTGTATTTTCTCTCCAAGCATTGCTTTAGCTACATCTCACAAAATTTAATGTTGTTTTCATTTTCTTTAAGTTCAAAATATTTTCTGATTTTCTCTCGTGATTTCTTCTTTGACCCATGGATTTACTTCGTATTCTTTTAATTTCCAAGTATCTAGAGGCTTTTCTCATATTTTTCAGTTACTGATTTCTAATATAACTCTGTTGAGGTCAGAAAATATAGCCTGCATTATTTCAATCCTTTAAAATTTATTTTATGGTCCACCTTTCTGTCTATTTTGATGAATATTCCATGTACAACTTTAAAAAAGGATGTGAATTTTATAATTGTTGGGTGGAGTACTCTGAAAAGATCAATTAGGTCAAGCTGTTTCATAGCATAGTTCAAGTTTTCTATATACTCACTGATTTTCTTTCCATTTGCTTCATTAATTATGGAATCTCCAGCAAAAAATACTGGGTTTCTTTACTCTCCTTTCTGTTTTGAGGATTTCCGCTTCCATTATTTTGAAGTTCTGTTATTATAAAATGTCCCTCTTTGTCACTAGTAAGATTTTTTACTCTGCAAACTATTAATATAGCTATTCCAGCTTTCTTATCTATTGCTATCATATATCTTCTTCCATTCTTTTAGTTTTAACCTATCTGTATCTTTATAGTTAAAGCATGGTTCTTATAAACAGCATATAATTGAATCTTACTTTTTTAACCAATCTGTTTTTAATGACATTATAAAGAAAATTTTACATTTAATATAAGTATCAATATGGTTAGGTTTAAATTTACCACCTTGATATTTGCTTTCTATTTTTCTCATCTGACCTTTATTACCTGTTCTTTTCTTATCTTCAAGATTGAGCATTTTAGTATTCCATTCTATCTTCAGTAGTAGTTTATTAACATTTAATTTTTTTTTCTTAAGTGGGTGGTAGCCTTTCTCAAGTAGGGTTTTGTGAGAGAACAAAGCTAACAGGAAGTGACATGAATGAGTGTTTTTAAATGTCCCAATGACAGTACACTGCTCTTAGATGCAGAGGATAGAGGTTAATTCATTATGTACAATACACTTTTCTCTGCCCTTCCACAACTCACCTTGGGTCAGCTATACTTTTTCTTTAACGAAATCAAGACTGTAATCATTTGTATCTTGAAGTAAACAGTAACCAAACCTTCTTTACCACAGATTGGTTCTAAAAGTTGAAAATCAACAACCAGCATCTACATTGTGATGTATAAATATTATTTAATGTCAGGCCAAGAGGTCAGCTAAAATTACACTTCATTCTTTATAAATCCAATGTCATGATCTCCTGACCACGTCAAGAAATTTAAAAAATTCTAGTTTTAAAATTAAATAGACCCATTTTTCTCACTGATTGCTTAAAAGCATGGCCTTTCCTCCCGTATTTAGGCCACAAGAGGAGTTTTCCCTGGGGTTTCTAATTGTTTTCTTTCTGGGAGGGTTGATTTGGTGGGGGCAGGAGGAGGGGGGCAGTGACAGAGGTTATCCCCAAGCTATCAATCCTTGCTTTCCCTCATGTGTCTTATACTCCTCTAATTTGGAATGGTTGTTGTCTGGACCTATTTTATTGCCATTATTTGTGGATTTGCTTTGATGCCCAATTAGGTTGATTCCTCTATTTCCTGAAGGCCAAGTTATTTCTTAATAAGGGTACTTGGGAAGCTAATTTTTCTAGTCCTTGTACGTCTGAAAATGTCTTTATTCTGCTGTTACAACTGAATGGTAGTTTGTCAGGTACAGAATTTGGGGTTAAAAGTGTGTTTGCCTTTGGATTTTGTCGGCAATACTTACAGCATCCAGTGTTGAAACTGATAAAACATTGTTGATGTGAGTTTGACACTTCTTCATACTTGGACAATCTGTTTTCCTTCCTCTCTGAAAATTTTTACAATCCTCTCTTAATCCTTGAAGCACTGAAACTTCACAAATATATACCCATGGGTGACTTGTTTTCATTAACTGTGCTGGCTCTCAATGGGTCCTTTTAATTTAAAGACGTGTCTTTTCTGCCTCTGGGATTATCTTCCCTTCCTTTTTTGATAATTTCCTCCCCTCTTTTTCCTTTTTTCTTACTTCTATTAAGCCAAATGTCAAACCTCAAAGATTAATTTCCCATGCATCTCTTCTTACTTTTTTTTGGTCTTTGCTCTACATTTTGGAAGATTACTTCAACTTTATTTTCTTAGATTTTCATTTCAGCAATCCTTTTTAAAAATAAATACATAAATCTAATAGCCCTTTCTTGTAATATCACTGCTTCTGTATTAGCCGCTTCCTTAAGGCTCCATTTTTTTTCCTTTCAAATTTTCCTCATAAACCCAATGACCCCTTGGTTGTCTGTTCACTTAAGATGGAAATAGAGGAAGATGGGAACTGCTCTCCTCTTCCCTGTCAGTTGGTCTATTTTTTTCTTTTAGAAAGGCTTCTTCGCTAATTGGAGATTCTAACTCTATGCTTAACCAGGATAGGCAGGCTTTACTTGATGTGAACAGAAAAGAACCTGACTGCTGAGCAGAAAACCCCCCAAAGTAAGTAGAGCTTTACTGTGGTAAAATCCTTATCAGAAGTCTTAGTTTTCTGAACTTAGTTTCATATCTGAAGCAGAATCAGTTTTTGCCTGTTTTGCCTAATAGTACATGCCAGCTGTTTTAAGTGTGTGTGTGCACGCGCGTGTGAACGTGTGCACGTGAGTGTGTGCACTGTGCATTGGGAGAGTGGGGCAGGGGACTAATCTGTACTACAATTTAACAAACAGCCCTTCAACTGTATGCTGTTTCTGGAAATCTCATATCTAAGTTACAACCTCTGAAACAGCTGCTGACTCTCAGCCCCTCTGGGATTCCCTTAGAAAGACTGCCTTCCACTTCTTTGGAGGCACCCCTGTAGTACATCTAGGTTAGAGTTTTTCAATCTGTCTCATCTCCTACATTACAAAAAAGTTGTTAAAATCTCTTGTTTGTTGATGACCCCTCTCTCTTTGCTTTGCTATTTATTGGTTAATGATTAAACGTTTTTTTCTCTTTTACAGTCTGTGCTTTCATTTTGATGAGGCCTTAAAACGGGCAGATGGCAAATGATAGTGCTCAGTGCCTAGTCTACCTTCTTGACCAGAAGGCTTAAACATTTTTAAGCTTATGTGGAAAGTTATACTCACATACAAAAGTAGAGAGACCAGCATAATGAAATGCCATGCACTGATGACTAACTTTCAAGGATATTTTAAGCAAGCAAAATGTGATCATTTGCAGCTTCTATAATAATAAATTCTGTTGAGCAAAGTCCTCTGTGACTGGCCTATATGGATAAGAATTACACAATATCTAAAAACCATTTTGAAGAATGAGTTTGTCATATAATTTGATCTTGTAATCAGGGCAAGAGTTCCTTACAATATCTGCTACACAGGATTTCACAGAATAATTGCCCAGAAGGGGACATAGGCCCCACAGAGTCAATCCTCTTCTTTTCCCTCTTTTTTTTAATAAATTTATTTTTGGCTGTGTTGGGTCTTCGTTGCTGCATGCGGGCTTTCTCTAGTTGCGGCGAGTGGGGGCTACTCTTTGTTGCGGTGCATGGGCTTCTCATTGCGGTGGCTTCTCTTGTTGCGGAGCAAGGGCTTCAGTAGTTGTGGTGTGCGGGCTCTAGAGTGCAGGCTCAGTAGTTGTGGCGCACAGGCTTAGTTGCTCCGCGGCATGTGGGATCTTCCCGGACCAGGGCTTGAACCCGTGTCCCCTGCACTGGCAGGAGTATTCTTAACCATTGCGCCAAAAGGGAAGCCCCAAGCCTCTTCTTTAACAAGTAAGAGGAGCCCAAGATTTGGGTATGTGTGCTATGTCTGGGGACACGCAAGTCACAGGCTGGGGCAACCCCATCTTGCCCACCAATTAATAGAACAGGAAGGACCCCCTCCCTCTTTTTAACATCTTATTCATAGGTAACTTAAAAGGTATATCTAGTTTCATATATTGTATAGGCTAAACTGCAAACTTTACATAAAACTGTAAAATAAAATGAGATTTTAGAGAAACTATGAGCATGTGACAGACTGTTTGGGAGCCCTGAGTGCATGTGTTCCCTTTTAGGTCCACTTTGGTGGGAAGTTTTAGAAGCACAAAGCTAGTCAGGAGTAAAACCAGCTCTCCAGCATCACGACGCAGGTCTCTTTAGTATCAGTCCAGAGAGCAGAAAAGGAAGTGTGCCCCTAAGCCACTGCTGTATCACTAAGACCCAGAGTTAGCAATGCATGTGCAAGAAAGGTACCCCAGCTTCCAAATGTAAAACTCCATGGAACAACTAGCATTTGCATGGCACTTCACAGGGTACAAAGCAAAGGTTAAGAAGGTAACAAATATAATAAACCTTACAACAGCTTTGTAATATAGAGATTTATCATCACTCTCATTCACAAAGAAAGAAAAGCTCAGAGATTTAAGTAACCTGCCGTAATTAATAACCTGCCACACGATTAGTAAATGACTTAACCCAGTCTCCTTTAACTCCAAACCTTCACAATGTAGAACATAGCCTCTCTTTCCCTTGACTGTTCACCTGCTCCCTTTTCGTGGTGTCTGGTTCTTGTTTAATGGCTGTAATAGCCAAGTAGAATAATCCGAGGTTTTCAGATGTATATTTTCAGTTGCCTGCATTTTTTATTCCTTTGGCCCTCATCTACTTGCCCCACACAGTCCTCCACAAGTGGAAAGCGGATGTGAAGCTACTGCTAGGAGCACGCACCCTCCTCCCTTGGTTGTGGCTTCAACTGAAGTGAACAGCACCTTCAACTGCCATGTCCCATTCCTGCTCTCAGTGGTTCAAGGGAGGCCGAGTCTCACATGGGTGATATTTGGTCACCCCTTCTCTGGTGCAATGGGTACTCCAGGCAGGCAAGATAGAGGAGTGATAAAAGAAATCACATCCCCCTTCCTAGTCTCTTTTCCCTACTCTATAAATGCTTTCCTCCCCTAAGGCTACTACCACCTGTTCCATACTAGTTCTCAGAAGACAGACAATAGTGTGGTTTGGCTGGTTCTGGCCCTCCACGCACAAATATCACATTCCTGCCCGAACCTCTATTCCTGGACTCACAAGTCTGTCCCACTAACTGCGAGCTTTAGCTACGAAAGCTCTGGTCACCAAACATCAACTCCAGATGACTCTGAGGATGCCCTCCAGGAAGGTAAAATGAAGACTAAAAGTCCATGGAGTCAACCTCCTCTTGACAACATTACCATTGAAAGTTTACTCACAGAACACTGTTTTCTTTTATACTTGAAAGCACAAAGTACTTCATCCAAACTTTGGATTAAATTAGGCTTCAACACTATACCATGGGCCTCCTCATCCCATGTAACATTTCTACAAAAAGAACATCCTCTGGGTTAAAGTCATTCCAACATAACTCACTCTTGTGTCAGGAAGGGGACAAAATGTAAAGTGTGTGCAAAACCTATGAATATGCAAAGAACAGTACACTTACACTGAGAAAAAAATGACACTCCATATACATATTTTTTAAAACCCCAAGCTTCTATTTTTATGCTAATATACCAGTTGCAACTATTTCAGTTTTCTTTTGAAAGCTGGGATACCTTTCTAGCATATGCATTGCTAAATCTAGGTCTTTTGAGGTAAACCCATACATACTCAGTTGTGATGAGTCTATATTCAAAACTATTGTGCATAATATATCTAAGCATAGAGAAGAGAAGAGAAGCATATATTTAATAAACAAGAGTACAAAACAAGATGCTGGTCTGACTACCCTTTCACCAGGTTTATCCTATTAAGGTGATATGATTCAGATGATTAACCCTTTCCAAATGCTGAGAAACTTCCCTCCTAAGAGATGGATTAGCTACAGAAATGCTTAACTGTACAGAAGGCCGAATGCAAAAGGATGTGACAGAGTCAGAGAGTGATCTAATACAAAAACCATGTAGTGACATATCTAAATATAAATGCTCAAATCTTCCGTTTCACTAGTTCACAGTGACCGAAAAAAATTCAATTTCTTTTCAATACATAATTCATCCAGCAATATTTTAATTTTTATAGAAAACAAATGTCTTCAATGATAAAAGTATATTTTATTCTATATGAGTGAATTTGAAAATGTAATGCTTCAAGTTTAGCCATCTTCTAACCCTGAAACTGTCGCTTTAAAATTACAAGAGAGAAAATGAAGTACTTATTTCGCTTATCTTTTTTAAAAACCTACATTATATAAAAATCAATTGAGGAAACATTTTATTTCGGCTGCCCTTTTACGACATATACCATCCAGTAACTAACTGGCTTTAAACACTAGGGCACTGGGTAACATTCCTACAATTTTAAATACAATTCAGCAAACAGAAAAATACTGCCAAATACCTTTATAGCCTGCTCTCCAGATCTGTGCAAACCATGTCTTCAAACACTAACTAAAAAGAGACAAAAAGTGATCACCTGGCAGGGTCTACAGGGCAAGTGTTAGGACTGTCTCTGAGCAATGGAGTCTGAAACTGCCACCAACTGTATAATATGAGAGAGCAGGACACGTTTACTAAAATTAAAGTATCACTTTAGACTTGAAAAGGATATGCTTCTTTAGCCAATTAAAATTCTGGTGAAGGTGATAAGGAACTAAAATTGACTCTGATTAGCATAAGGAAAAGGGGATTTCCGGAAGGCTCTCAAGGGAGGCTCTGAAAGATAACAGGCAGACACCAGTCAAGGCCAACTGGCAATGCCACAGTCAGGGTCATGCTGCGGGAGCTCCACCTCCCGCTGGAGGGTCCCGTGGGAGAGAACCCACGCTGCAGGAGCTCAAGGTTCCCTGCCCAAGAGAGAGGAGGGGGGATTCTGGCTCCCTCCCTAGTGGGAACAGGCCCAGTGATCTCTTCATGGAAACTGGAGTGTTTTCAGAAAGGAGAATGGATGCTAGGCAGCCAAAAAGCAACAACAGTCTACTGCAGATCATCAACAGTCTAGCAATACTGAAATATTTCTCAGTGATATTTGATGAATTTAAGCCATATTCACGTGGTTATGGCTCTCGGAGGACTCGCACTAAATGTTCCCTATAGGGCAATAAAGGAATAAACACCTTCTGTTTGGGCTCTACATAGAATTTTTGTTCAATTCAGATTATGATCAATGTAAATAAAGAATCAACCTGTGACAGACCCTAGTGAGGCCTATCTGGTGCCATATATGGTACCCGTCAAATCAAACACTGCAGCTATTCACCAGGAAAATATACTTGTAATTTCCAAATAAATTCGCAAACTATTCATCACTTTGATATAGAAAATAGGTGTGCCTCAACACTTTTCAAAAGACCTAAACTTTATGAAGATTAAATGTTAGTATTTATAGAAAACTCAATTGACGGTTGCTACCTTCCAACGAAAAAGGATAAAAAAGAAAGTAAAAGTAAACATTCTAACATGATGATCAAACTACCTTAGTAAAAAAATATTAATGTATAAACTAGATTTCATATATCTAGAAAAAGTTAAATATTAATAGTTCAAAAAGGGTAGATACATAAATCTTTATTAGAAAAATGTTTCAAAACACTTCTTTAAAATAATAATATTTATAAGTTCCCCTTCTCTAAATACCCAGTATTATGAAATTTGGAAACACCACTTCATAGAGTACTTAGAATTTAACTGAAAGGACTTCTGTTTGTTTGTTTGTTGGAAATGATGCAAAAAATAAATCGGAAGTTACAGCAGCATTCATCCAAACTCAATCATGAAATACTTTACAACAAATTAAATACCAAAAAGGATGCTTCCAAATGGTGGCTGTGTTATGTGCATTTGCTCAGAGACAATTAATGCATGCAGCTGGTGCTAACCTTCAGTAAGTTTCAATCAAAGCTTGACAGCTACCAGTTATATTTCACACAGGGTAATTATAGCAAATGGCATTTAGGCTTAATGTTCTGCCATTTCTTCTTCTTTCCGGAATGTAATCAACAAGATATTAAGATTGCTTCTGCTTAGCTTTTCTTTAATCTTCACACTGACAAAAATAAATATTCAATCGTAAGGCATTTAGTGAAAGTATAGGTGGGGAAAAAGACCTGACATTCAGCAGAATTTTTCCTATGACAATCACTTCAACAAATGATACATTTATAGCTTTGCTGCATAATTAAATATATTAGTCCTTTCATAATGAAATACATCTTCACTACGCTTCTCATTTTCTGCAATGCCCAGGCTTTTCAACATATATTGTACTAGCATATAAGCATCAGTGTGAAATACTTCTGTATGTTCACTAAGGGAAAACCACAGCAGCTCCTCTGGAGGTTATGCTATTCTAAAACCCCGTGCTCCTACACATTCTTTGTGTGTGGTAGGACAGCTAAAAAGACACTAGGATGATGAGCATATGGTCTAGATTTAATAGAACAGGTGCTTAAATTTTTATAGTAAAGTATTTCAAATGCTAACTCATATCTGAATGTACTTTTAAAACAATATTCTACAAAAAACTGCATATATATATTTAATCTCATTACGCATATACTTGCTGAAATGAATTTAGGCTGCTCTTTAAAAATTCTGCCTATCTGCTATCTGCGCATCTGCCATAACTGCCCTGGACCAACCAGCACATCTCAAGAATCCAAGTGGTCCAGAAGCTATGAGTGCTCTGAGTGAGTCTTGCTCTTTCCTGGGCCTCCAAATTGTTCCACCAGAAATGGAGCTGGGGTGCCAGCACTCTCCCTACCTCTGTTGCTAAGACCAACCAGGACATCTCATTGTAATGGCCTTTTGGTTCAGAGCTCCTTCTCTCCTCTCTTGCTTAATTTTGTCATCACATTTATCACCATCTACATAACTACATATTTTATTTATTCAACAGTCTCCTCAAATGTAAACTCCATGAAGGCAGGGGTTTGGTCTCTTTTACTTACTGCTATATTTTTTGAGTCACTACAAACACCTGGGACATAATAAGCACTCAATAAAATATTAAAAAGATAAATAAATGAATACGTCTCACAGACCTATAAACCAAAAAGAATACTTACTGGAAAAATCAGGTCAGACATACTAGGCATAGAATATATTCTGAAGAAAAAAGAGAACAAAATTCTGAGTACATTAACACTTGCACTTGACCATCAACTATACCTCACTGATGTGGAGGTAGATGGATAGAATAACGGTAAACTGTATCAGTCAGACTTCTTAGCTGTTGGCAATGTAAATGAACTTTGGCTGATTTGCACACAATAGAAATTTACTGAAAGCTTTCTGGACCACTCCAAGAATTACCAAGAATGCTAAAGAACTATGTTTAATAAACAGAACCAAGAGTCACCGTGAGCCAGGATGGCAGCCCCAGCCCACACCAGAGAGGCTTGCAACTAGTAAGGACACTGTCTCCCGGGACTTGGACAAAGCCCCCACCACTGCCGAAAGGAAACCTTCACTGTCCCTACCTCTGAAGGTCAAGTTTCAACTTCAAACTCCTCAGCAGAAACCTCTGCTAGCAGGGACCCACAGACTTCGAAAGAGGAGTTCGTACGCTGGGAAGGCCAAAAAAAAACAGATAAAAAGGTACATTAAAATAGTGGTGTAAAACAAACTTCACTTGGTATAAATATCAAAGGAGAAAGTTCTTCTCTGGAACGCATGTATCTCCTAATAGCTGCGTTAAAAAGGACTCTACTACACTTGTGTGAACATGTTGGTGAGGTGGCTGTTCATTAACACTGTGTGTGACAATAGTTTAAAAAGAATATGCTAAACTTCACATATTTGAACAATTTAGATTTCTGCAATATCGACTGGCATTAGAAATGTTACACTTACTTAAAAGTGCACAAAATAAAGGCACCAAACTCAAGTATTTTAAATCCTCTACATCCCTATAACTCAACTGAAATGTTTCTTAAGGCATCAAAAATAACATGCATGTGTGTACGTTCATGAGGCAAATCAGCAAAACATAATTGCACAGTGACCCAAATAACAGGGATTGGGAGGGGCTGACTGCTCTAGTTACAGAGCAACCACTGACTCATGAAAATTCAGTTGTTTGCATTTTAAAAGGGTCTTAGCTCTTTGACTAACACTCTGGTTTTTTTCTGCAGCTTTATTTTGTGCAGCCACAAAATTTTTAAAAACTCCTGAATCTTAATCTACTTTCTTTTCTCTCTTCTCAGAGGTGTGAAAGGGCTGGCCAGGTATGCTTGAGTTTTAGAAAGACAATCTGTTCCTTTCTTCTTCAGCCTCCTTAGGCTCCAATGATAGGCATTTGAAGCCCCTCTCACGGTCTGCTATTCAGAGCAGGGAAACAGTTTTTACAAGCTCCCTGGAATCTGAAGAATTTGTCCCCAAAGTGCACTGAAACATGCCTAGTTAAAAACAAACTACAATAAGGAAAGCAACAGAAGCCAAAAACAAATGTACTAAACACACTGTTAACCAGCAGAAACGCATCCAAAAAACATATAAACATAATTTCTGGGTATACTGCCTAGAAATAAAACATTCAAAGAAAACCAATTTATTTCATTCAAGGAATATTTACTAAGCACCTATCATTCCACAAACACTGGGCTAGATAGCTGTTGCTGACACAAGTCAACAAAATCGACCAGTTCCTTCCCTGGTAGCAGTCGGTGCTGAAGATGCATGGAGTACATAATCAAACCAGCAAAGAGATATAACTTGTTAAATTAAGTAAACAAGGAGCCCATTAGACTAGGTGGCTGTAAATGCCTTGGTAGCCTATGTAAGCAAACCAAAATCTAAGCCTGTAAGTGCCTCAAAGTTACAAAATCAAAACGCTAAGAACAACTAATCACAAAAAGCCAACTAGGCTTTCAGCTATATAGCCAATCAATAATTTCCTTCCTTTGCTTCCAGCTTTTCTCTATAGAAGTCTCTCCCTAACCTCCTGTTGGTGGAGCACTCCTAACCACTTCTGGCTTGGTGCTGCCCAATTCAAACTGATTTCTGCTCAAATAGACTCTTAAAATTTTAATATGCCTCAGTTTATCTTTTAAAAATTACGAACTGGAAGAGGATAGGATATTACAAAGTTCTTATTTCAATACCTAATGATGTGATTGTATACAGGTTATATAAAAACCTTTCAGATTTTATAACTTATTTTTCACTGAATTCTCAAAGTTGTGAAATTTATGAATAAAAAATTAACAAAACTTTTATAACTGCAAAGTGTATGAAAATGAAGGGAGAATGAAGTAAATATCAGATTGGCAACTCTTCATGTTTCTGAAAAATAAAGAACTTAAACTCATATTAAATAAATCTATGTAAATTAACAATAAGATGAAAGTGGACTTTAAATAATGCAGAGAAGAAAAACATCTACTAAACAAATAATGAAACTGAAGCACAGAAAATACCCTAAATCTGCAAACTTCCTTACCAAGCTTTACCCTTTAATTCTACAGTTTGGAAAAGCTCCTGCTCAATTAAGCTAGGCTATATAGAAAATCCTACTGGAATACATTTCCTGAGCAGGTCAAATGATGCTATTCCCAAGACTCGCCCTCTTGGCAGAATTAAAGTGAAGCAGGTACCCCTCCCTAACCACACGGAAGAGAGTGACAATATATCCGGCAAGGAAGGGGCAGGGGTAGCAAGAGAAAAAAGGACATTTATAAACACAAACACATTAAAAGGATACTGATGATAATGAATGTGTTGCATGCTCATTATCTACCAGAACACTTTTAATGCATGTCCATTTACTGCTTTCATCCCCACAATGCCGTTATAAAATACACATGACTACTATCACACTTTATGGATTAGGAGATGAAAGCACAGAGAGGCAAGCCATAAACCCACTCCAGAGTCCACACTCAGTGAGGTTTTCCTCAATCTCTTTCTCAAACACTGAACTGATACATAACTGACTTCAAAGTAGCTCATTTTAAATTTCAGAACCTACAGATAATTAATTTTAGAGGAGTCCTATGGTTACCCCTTATTTTTCAAGTACTTGCTCCTGGCCAGTGAATGGAACAGGGAACTTCCCCAATCGTGTTTAAAGTTGGTCAAAGTAAAACAGAATTCAAAAATACATATATTAGAAGAGTTTTCTCAACCCCTGGAGCCAGCAAATCCTACCATGGCATCAGGGAAAAGTTTGTTTAATAAGTAGCTCCTTGCTTTTCATAAGATATCAACTACTTCAACAAGCCAAACCTTCAAGCTGAACAGAAACCCCATAATTTATCACCTAACAGGGTGACTATGACCATTTCCAGATACTTCCTCTGCCTCTGAAATGCTCATGACCAAGTGTAACTATAAACAGGTCAAGAAGTAAATTAATTCCAGGGCACTGGAAATTATGTTCATGAAATGAAAAGTGGCCTTGCTGACACTGCATCACTATTTCTAGACAGTGCACTTCAACATCAAATAAATATCACATCATGGAGATGTGCCAAAAGCCAGTGACCTAGTTTCATTAGGGTGGGAAAGGAATAGCAATCTGTCCTTTGAGACTAGTACCAAAATAGCTTCCTTAAAGCACAGCTTCATGCTTTTTAAAAGTTTTAAATAATCTTTTCATGCAAGGGCAAAAATAATAGCCAGAGCCAATATCAAATATGAATTTCCTTTACGCACCCCCATAAGTTAATGCTAGCTCTCATAATGTTATCAATATTTTCAAAGCTTGGAAAAAATTAAGGATCAGAAAAATTAAGTAATAAATTGTTTCAACATCTAATAATAGCCTAATATAGGCAATCATACCACACCAGTAGACTAAGATTATTTTTGAGAAACTCCATAAAGATAATTGGCTGACTTTGCCAATGCCACACCCAAAGAAAAATGCAAGTAATAAAACACAAAACTTTTTTTAAAAGAAGTATCTTTGTATTATATGTATTTAAAAATATAAAGAAATACTGAACTTATGCACAATACCATAGAAACAAAATCTGGCACAATATACACTGGAAAAAATGAAGAACAATTACTTTAAGAAGAGCTGGGCACGAAACAAGTCTGAAAGACGCTGGGCCTATGAAGTCTATTTACTATGGGATTTTCTTCCTGAAATAAAGAATGAGTTAGGGGTTCATAGTATCACAACCAGGTAAAACAGAATTCAATGTAAAAACATTTAATGGGAAAATAGGGGTATGTCATACTGAAGAAGTGGTATAAACCATAATGAAGATACACATGACCTCTTTAGGCACCAAAAAACATGGAACTGAAATATACATAACACAGTTGACCCTTGAATAACACAGGTTTGAATTGTATGGGTCCACTTACATGAGGATTTTTTTTCAATAAATGTGTAATACAGTATTACACGATCCGTGGTTGGCTGAATCTCTGGATATGGAACTGTGGATATGGAGGGCCAACTATAAAGTTATACGCAGATTTCTGACTGCATGGGGGGTTGGCACCCTTAAACCCTGAGCAGTTCAAGGGTCAAGTGCACAAGAAAATCTGAGAAAAAAACAAGAAACTGACAGAAATACAATAGCAGTGGATACATTAACATACCTCTCTCCAATCTGACAGACAAAATACAGAAAAACTAGAAAAGAATGTAATTAATAAATATGTTACATAACACTATGTCTAAACCCTACAATCAAAAAGGATACTTTCTTTTCAAAGGCCATGGAATATATTTACAAATACTGGCCAATGCAATTGTTATATACAAAATGAAACTGCAATCACTTCCTAAAAGTGGTACTACAGAAAACATTATCTGAATATGTTATAATGAAACTAGAAATTGTTAATAGAAAACACCAAAAATAACTTGGAAACTAAAAAAAAAACAAAACAAAAAAACACACAAGTAAACAAAAACCCTACTCTTAGGTTAATATTTAATAAGAATAAAATACAAATCTAGAAAATAATATAAGTGCTATATGAAAATGAATGTTAAACAGCTAAAATTAGCTTTAAAATACAAACTTTTTCATCACTGAAAATGAAGATAAACCAACTAAATTTTTAAGTTAAAAAAGAGCAATGAAAGCACTGAGACAAAGAAAAGGTAGAATTATCACAAAAGCAGGAAGTCATAAATCAGAAAAGAAAAAAACAGTAAAAGGGGGGGAAAAAAACCCATAAACCTAAAAGCTGGTTCTTTCTGTGGAAAAACAAATCATGAAAAAAGAGAAGAGAACAAAAATACAAATTCAGGAATTAATAAGGGCAAACACCCAAATATGAAAGAAAATTCAAAGAATTATAAGAATACATGATATACAAGTCTATGTCAGTATATCTGAAAATCTGGGTAACTATATTTCCCAAGAATTGTCAATTATTAAAAGGGAATTTTAAAATCTCAAAATATATCAGGACACAAAAGTAAAATTAATACAAAATTTCAAGGGTATTATTTAATTTCAGTATTATTTCAAGTATACCAGAAAGCAGAAAATTAATAAGGCTTCCAAATCATTTTTAAGATGCTAATATTTAACTGCTACCAAAATCTCACAAGGTAACATATAAAACAAAACTTCAAACTAATCTCTTCTATAAAAATGGATGCAAAAAGTACCATTTCAATATAGGTATATATAATCCAGAAGAATCATTAAGCATGAAAGAATAATATACCATTACCAGAGTAGTTCATTCTAAGAAAACTAGAATCTCTCTATAATAAAAAATCTATCTAAATAATTCAAGTATCAAAAAATTCAACACTATCAATATGTCAAGATATTTCTTTCCTTCATAGGATTATGGATACATATCTCAGTTAAAGCCAGGAGAATGCTTTATAGTGAAACACCAGAAGTTTCTCTGTACTAGTTATAAATAAGACAGGAAGGAGCGATTATCTAAAATATACCATTAAATCAAAAATAGCAAGTCACAGAACAAAATGTATAATATGATCATATTTTTAGGGGAAAAAATCTACGCAGATCTGTATTAATACGTTGGTAGATGCACTTTTAAAAGTCTGAAATGACAGGCAACAAACCATTAATAATAATTACTTATTGGGACTAATAGTTCCCTATTGTTTTCATCAAAATTATGTGACATGAGACAACATAAGCAATTGCTTTTAAGAAATCTGTCAACTGCTAAAAGATTAATTCAACTTTGAAACTGCCCCAAACTGCTTCCCATTATTATTTTTATTTCTAATCATACATTATTAGTGATTATATGTTTTCCTTTTAAAAAAATAGCAATATTACTTTTGTGTTCAAATGTTCTAGGAGTTAAATTTTAAAGTAATACCATTACTTTCTTATTGACTGAGGTTATACCACCTCTCACAGAAGACTTCCCCAAAGGGACATGGGCTCTGGGGATGGGGTAGTTCAAGATTTCTCCACTGGAGGAGGCATGATGGAAGGAGTAGGTGATTTTCTAATGGTGAGATATCAGGAAAGAGACAGCAGAAGGTAGAAGGGGAAGAAAGAGTAGGAAAAGAACAAACCTGGCTGCTGGCAATTGGCTACACGTAATAGGATCAACAAAAGGGATACCACTAAAGGTTGCCATAAATAGTGATCAAAAGGGTCAAAAGGGTATATTCATAAAGTGCCACGGTAAAATGAAAAAAAAAAAAAAGCGCAAAGTGAGACATGTGATTGTAAAAACACATCCTAGTTTAGCAGTGTAATCCTACATGCAAAAAGCTTATTTAATAGCAGCCAATTTTACAAACAAAGATAAGAAATCTGAATGTTAACAGGATGTTTTTCAGTTCAACCACAATCATGACAGATGATGCACATCTCCGAGTAACAAATAACTATAAACACTGGTGAATCTGTTTCAAAGGAAAGGTGGTCCTTTCAAATACCCATGCCAAAATGCCTTTTAGGACTGGTACTCTTAAGTTTGATTTCATCTTTGTGGGTAATAGATCCTGGAAGTAGTTTGGGGAGATTTCAGTGAATGGAAAAATAACAACAATCATTCTGGGTGTATAGAACTTTTCTGATTACGCTTTCAGTCGTTCGACCAAAATAATGCAACTGAGCTCTAGTTCAAGATGACAACACAGGAGGATCCTGAAACCACCCCTTCCCATAGACACACCAAATCTACAGCTAAATAAGAAACAATGTCCTCTAATAGACAGCCCAAAACTACCCGAGCAATTAATTCCTCCACATTGGGCAAATTAGGAAATAACCCACATTGAAACAGGTAGAAGAGGCTGAGGCACAATCTCACCATTAACCCTACCCCCAGCGCGGTGACACACAATCCGGAGGGAACTCAAAAATCCAAGCTTCTCCCTGAGGAGCAAAGTGTTAGAATCCCACATCAGGCACACCAACTTTTAAGCCCTGCACCTGAGAAATGAAACACCAAAATATCTAGCTTTGAAAGTCAACAGGCTCATATCAACGAGAGTGACAGCTACAGCAAACTGAGAAGCAGTTCTGATCTCGCACAGACTCACCCGGCTACCCCCTACTAAAGCCAGCACAGAAGCAGCTGCCTGAAAAGTGCCCAGTCTTTCTGTGAAGGAGGCCGATTTAAGGAACAAGCATCTAATTCGATACACATCTAGAGGCCTACTGAAATACTATCTAAAGACAGCTGAGACCACTGGGCGCCATCTTTGCACCCTCCCTCTGCCTCACTCCAAGTCACCAGAATCTCCTAAAAATGAGTTTGTATACACAAATCTGGCACCCTGACTTTTGCTGCTCAGGAGATACCCCTTGATCACTAGGCTCTGGAGGCCAATGGAGCTTATATTCACGGGCCCCTCGAGACTATAACAAATAGAGAAAGAGTTTTTAACCAGCTATACACCCCACGGCACAATGGAGAGGTAGCTGAATAAAAGGCCTAGTATTTCTGTGAAAGAAGCCAATTAGCTTACCTTCATAGCTGGGCCCCGAGGGGCAGCTTCTAATTAAACACACATCAAAGGGCCTACTACAATCTTCTCTAGAGACAAGGAAGCTGCATACCTTCCCACCCTCCATCTGCCCTGCCCCAGGTAGCTGTTGTCTCTGAGAAAGAACCTTGTGCACACATCCGTCACCCCAGCTTTTGTAGCTGCTGCCTAGAGGACACATCCCTTGATAGCCTGGATGTGCTGACCAGCTGGTCTTGTGTTAACGGTTGAAAAGGACAACAGCAAACAAAGAAACATTTCTTAACTGGCTATCACCAAAGGGTCAGTGTAGAGGGAACAAACAGAAATGCCCATCTCCCAGTCTTTCCCCGAAAGAAATATGTTTGCATACCTTAAAAGCTGCTGCCTAAGGGTCTGGCTTCCAATCAGCCTGAATCCAGATGCTGAGGTCCTCCCCTCTGAGACACAGACAGGTCCTGGCACACCCTCAACTACTGACAGCCACATGCTTGCACAAAACCAAAGGTTTGACAGACAATAAAGAACTAGGGCAGGGCTGAACAATAAGGTTCATCTCCAAGACTGGGAGAGTTAGCTGTTTTATCTAATGCATAAAAACTAACACAGAGAATCAAGGAAAATAAAGAAACATAGGAATATATTCCCAAAAAAAGGCCAAGATAAAACCTCAGAAAAAGACCTTAACAAAACAAAGACAAGTGATTTATATGAAAAAGAGTTCAAAATAACAGTCATAAAAATGCTCACTGAGGACAGGAAAAGAATGCATGAACAAAAAGGAATTCCCACAAAGAGACAGAAAATTTAAGACAGTGCAAACAAAAGTGACAAAGTTAAAGAATACAATAACTGGACTGAAAAATACAATAGAGGGGTTCAACAACAGGCTAGATGAAGTAGAAAAAAGAATCAGGGAACTCACAGACAAGACAGTGGAACTCATCCAATCAAAGCAACAAAAAAAAAAATGGAAAAGAGTGAAGCTTAAGAGACTTAATGGGACAACATTAAGTGTACCGATATACCCATTATAGGGGTCCCAGAAGAAGAAGAGAATGAAAAAAGGGCAGAAAACTTGTTTGAAAAAATAATGGCTAAAAATGTCCCTAACCTAGAGGATAAAAAAGACATCAAGATCCAGGAAGCCCAGAGAATTCTGATAAAGATAAACCAAGAAAGACTCACACTAAGACACATTATAATTAAAGTGGCAAAAGTTAAACAGACCTTTTTAGGAGTCTCTTTAGAGAATCTCAAAAGCAGCAAAAGAAAAACAACTTGCTACATACAAGGGAACCCCCATTAAGACCCTGAGCAGATTTTGTAGTATGCAAATAAGGCTATCTTGAGTACAGCTGGACAACAGGAAAGTAACATGCTGCTCACAAAATGAATAATCTGGTTTCTTAAAATACCAAGTTACTAGTTATTAAAAAAAAAAAGAAAAGAAAAAAAACAAAAATGAGAACGATAGACATCAATCTGAGGTCAGTCAAAATCGCTGATTAATTCAATCCCATTACTTATACAATTTGGATATATAAAGCAATAAGGTGAATTTTAATGAAGAAAAGCATGCAGTACAAGTAAACAAAATACTCCTGTAATAGTTAATCTCTAATTTACTTTGTGTAACCCATCTTTGAAGTTAATTTCATTCTATCTCCTCCAGGAGCAGTACAATGGGCCCTCCAAATCCACGGATTCATCCAACCTTCTCCAACCAAAAGTATTCAGAAAAAACAAATTCCAGAAAGTTCCAAAGAGCAAGACTGGAATTTGCCTCATGCTGCCAACTATAGTCATCCCTTGGTATGCAGGAGGTATTGGTTCCAGGAGCTCTCACATACACCAAAATCTGCAGATGCTCAAGTTCCTTATATAAAATGGCATAGTACAATGAATACAGTTGGCCCTCTGTACCCGTGGGTTTCACATCCTCGGATTCAACCAACTTCGGGCAGAAATTTCCATACATAGTTGTTGAATCCATGGATGCAAAACCCACGAATACAGAGGGCCAACTGTGTATTTATTGAAAAATATCTGCATATAAGTGGACCCGTGCAGTTCAAATCCATGTTATTCAAGGGCCAACTGTCTTTACATAGCCCTTACATTGTATTTATAACTATTTACTTAGCATGTACATTGTATTAGGTATTATAAGTAATCTAGAGACGATTTAAAATATATGGAAGGATGTGCATAGGTTATATGCAAATACTACACCATTTTATAAGGTGTACTATGCCATTTTGAGCATCCATGGATTTTGGTATCCGCAGGGGGTTCTGGAACTAATCCCCCTTGATACCAAGGGACAACTAAAATTTACACATTTAGTAATACTCGATGGATGACTACCAGACCTGTGGTCTCAAACTGTGGGAATGAGACAGACAGTCTCTGGCTTCATGAAGCTTCAAAGATTTGTACCGTTTTATATTTTACATTTAAATTTATGATTTTGAGTTCATTTTGTACAAATTGTGAGATTTAGGTTGAAGTGTTTTTTTTTCTCTTTTCTTTTGCATATGGATATCCAACTTTTCCACCACCATACTTTCTCCACTGAATTGCTTGTGTGAATTATCAATTATCAACCAGCCATATTTGCACAGGTCTATTTCTGGATTCTGTTATGTTCCACAGATCAAAGTGTCTATCTTTTCCCCAATACCACACTGGGTCTGCAGGCCATAAATTCTCTTAGTTTTCCTTAATCTGAGAATATCCTTACTTCACCTTCATTCCTAAAGGACACTTTATCTTGATACAGAATTCTGGGTTGACAGTTCTTTCCTTTTAGCAACTTAGAAATACCATTCCACTTATTTCTGGAATCCATTGTTTCTGATAAGGAGTCTAATCACTCAAATCATTGTTTTCCTATAAATAATGTTATTTTCCTTTGACTTTAAATATCATTATTATTAGTAGTAGTATTTGGTCTTTAGTTTTAAGCATTTTGATTATGATGTGTCTGGTCCTGGATTTCTCTGGGCTTATCTTGTTTGGGTTCACTCAGTTTCTTAAATCCTTAGTTTATGTCTTTCACCAAATTTGTGAAATCTTCAGCCACTATTTCTTCAAATATTTTTTTTCTGAACCACACTCTTTCTCCTTTCCTTCTGAGACTCTTGTGACACAAATGTTAAACATTTCAGTATTGTCCTATAGGTCCCTGAGGTTCAGTTCATTTATTCAGGTTTTTTGTTTGTTTGTTTCTCTGTTACTTAGATTGAGTAACTCCTATTCATTAATCGTAAAGCTCACTTACTCTTTCTTCTGTCATCTCTATTCTGAAACTTTCTATATTTCCATTTGTTCATGTGGGTAAGGCCTAAAATTTTGAAGTCCCAATATCATGTGCTGCCTAACACCTAGGGATATCAGGTGAACCACAAATGGCCTGACTACAAGTTCTCCTCCCAACTCTGCTCCAATGAACTAAGTCCCCTAGACAAACAACCTTCCTCTCATCAGGAAGACTAGGCATGGTTCCTACTTATTTCTGGGGAGAGGGTTCCAGGTTCCTGCCAGATTGTGAAATTATTCAAACAAAACCAATCACATCCTCCCTAAGGAACCAGGGGGCACACCACCCTCTCATCACTACAAAGCCTGCCTCCCACACTCTGTTTTTTCACTGTTCCCAAGCACAACCTCCATGTGGTCCTGTGTGCCATGTGGTGGCTTCCCCTGAGCTGTGAGTCCATGTGACTAAGAAACTGCTATCAATCACATCTGTCTAGTGTCAGGCATCATGTCATGTGTTGGGCCATCCCCAGAGTCCCCAGTGATCTTTCCGTGTTTGTTTACGACTATATACCCAGTGTCTACACCAGTGCATGGGTCAACAAGTATTTGCAAATTAAGTGAATATATATACCTGGAACCCAGCGTGTGAGCAAAGGGGGCAGCAACAGGAGAGAAGGTTAGAGAAGTGCTGGGGACCCACGTTGCGTGTCTTATAAACTGAGGCTTATAGCTGACAGAATCCACACTATTTTCTCAAACTCACAATTCCCAGTTTCAACTGCTTTATTCATGTTTGATTCCAACAACTTTATAATAGAGCAGTTATGATACTTGTACACATGTTTAATCTCTCCTACCAGATTTTAGATGGGCATTTTAAAGGAACACTGCTTAGTCATCTATATCTATACCTGTATCTACATCTACTGATATATCTATCTGTTTCCTCTACAACAACTAACAATATGTCCTGTCGACAAATAACTTCCAAAACCCCCTAATTAGAAAAAAGTAAAGTGGTCACTGAATACATTTTAAAAGTACAAAGAAATGAGACTGCACAATGTATGAGGTGTGTTCGTAAATGTACTAGACTTCAGAGAGCAGAACGAGTGCTGGCCTTTAGCGGTCACTTAGGAATCAGTCCATTAAATCCAGCAGTGCTATCCATTGCTCACAACACTGGTAAATGTTTGACATTATATAAGCCTCTTAAGAAAAGCAGTCTTATTTTTATTGTTATACTTTTCTTCTTCCTGAAATAGTATGACCTTATTAATCAGATTTGGCACCGAAAGGTCTCTTGCTATTTATGAAAATCAAATTCACCCTCACAGGATCAAGATGAGTCACTGATGAAGATATTCAAAAGAATAAGCTCAGATTCTGATGTATGTTCTAAGAAGATTTCAACAAAAGTTATAAACAAAACTTTCCAAAATGACAACTGTGTTCAGGACAACACACACACTGGATTTAAAAATCTGTCATTACTTCATAGATGCACCTTAAAATAGAGTTCCTGGACACCATGCCAAGAGACTGCCTTATTGCTAAACACAGCCTACAGTGAGACATGCAGTGATGCTCCAAACCCCTCACCCTGGGGAGGAGAAAAAGACAAGACTGGGGACTCTCATTCTGGTCCTGTGAAACCTGAGTGCTCTCATTTCCTTCCTTCCTTTTTTTTTCATAAAAAACTCATTTTTCTTTCTTCCTTTCTTTTTTAATTTGGGAAATAGTCAAAACCAATGATAATTATTAAAGATTCTTTTCCTGAAAACTTTCCAAGAAGAGAATACTAAAAGTATACCCACAGTTAGTCACCACCTTAACCAAGTGATCAAAGTTATTGTCACCCAAAACGGGACAACCTAACTTTAAGTGCCATCAAATGAAAAGAAAAGAAAATATAGAGCATGGCCCATTTAGCATTCTTGGCAAAAATTTTTTATCATAAACCTAAACGTGAGGAAATAACTCAGTCAAATCCAGAATGCGCAAACTTCAATAATTTGCTTGACTTCTTTTAAAAAAGATTAGTGTTAAAAAAAAAAACAAAAAGAGATGGAAAACTTACTGAGATTAAAACAACAAACAAACAAAATTGCAATGTGTGACATTTAAATGAATCCTGAATTGGAAAAGCAAAACAAAAACTACAAACAACATTTTGAACCTGAGGTAATCCGAATATTAATAATAATGTTAATATGTTAGGTGTTATAACAGTGTTGTGGTTATGAGTCCTTTCTTATTCTTATGAAAAGCATACTGAAATATTTAAAGGTTCACCTTGTTATTTTGAAATGGTTCGGCAAGAACACAATGGATGTGCATATGAGAGAGGGAGGTGGAGAGTGGAAGGAGAGGGGCATGGGGGGGTGACAGATCTTGGCAAAGGGTATAAAGAGTTTCCTTTTACTGCCTTTCACATTTCCTAAAGTTTGAATATTTCTGAAATAAAAAGTTAGAGAGAATGAAAGAGAACCACAGAGCAATGGAAATACTAGACATCTTGTCCACAGTGATGTATACCCAAGCAAGAAGCCTTAACAGTTTTCTTAGATATAATAAGGTTTCTTGACATATACCCCAAATCCTCTAGTAGAAGATGTAAGAAACAGAGGCCAGGAATAAAAGAATCTGCCACCATTTTCTGTGCAAACTTACAGAAATTTCCTAAACTGTCAAATAACAGAATTCTAATCCTCTGAACTTGTTTTACTGCGTTCTTATAAATGTGTTAAAGGGTGGTATTGTTTGGGGAGCTATTTCCAAAAGAGAATTTTATTTTCTAGTACTGGAGCATTCTCTCAGTTGGGAAGAAGATAGGAAGTTTAGCTGTTTTCTTAAAGGTGAAAATAATAAAGAACAGAGTAGGGCTATTTAGTGTATAAAAATCCTTAATATAATTTAAGAATATTACAGGAAGATCCTAGGGTAACAATATTAAGGATTTTTAAACTGGCTTTAAATCATTAACATCGTATTTTATAATATCTGTCTATACTTAAATATATATATATATATAACAAATAAAAGTACTGGTTTAAGTATATGACAGTCAATTACATTCCATTTTTATTATATCTGATATAATACAACTTAAAGAAGTTCAATTTGGCTTTAGTATGTTTCCACCTTCCTTCACATCTTACTTTTCATTAACTATGTAATTTTAATGATCAAGTAAAAACTGAAATTTAGAACACTAATCTAAAACTTGCATTATAGTAATGGTCCATTAATATGCTCATTAGGACTATTACTATATCTGCAAAACAATCGCTTTATAATTTAACTTGTTTTATTTTAAGAAAATTTACAAAATATACCTTAAAAATAATCACATTGTTATTCAGACTCAAGTTCAAGTAAAAAAAGAAAAAGAAAGAAAGAAAGAAAACTAAATGCCAGGTTTTGATTACAGTTTCCCAGTAAACTGTTATCACAAAAGTGCAGAAGTGATAATAATATGACAACTAAGAGCATCAGGTTAACTCTTTTGTGGCTGATCAAACATATGGTAAATCCAAATGGGGAGACAGTTTCACTTGGATTAACATACGGAACCAAGAGCCTGTAACAACTTAGAAGAGCATTCTTTGTTAGACTTATAGACATATGTCTTCTAGACTGGATGCAGTTCACACATTTTCCCCCAAAATATTTATTTCATCCATAGTATTAAAAAGGAAAGCAAAGCATTATTTTTTTCCACAATACTCTCCCTGTATTTGAATTCTCCCCACTTACATTCTACCCATCTTCTATTCGCAACCACCTTTGTCTGAAACAGATGAAAGGCTGGGACCACTGACAGTGAAGAAAGGCTCACTGATGAGGGTCACAAGCACCTGGCTGCTCAGTGAGCATCTACAACAGGAAGCAAGTTAGGCACCACCAGGAAGGGAGAAAAAAAATTCAGTGTAGTCTACTACGTCTATTATAGTAAGCTCTTTATAACACTTAACAGCAATGTTTACAGTCAAAAAAAAAAAAAAGGACATCTCAGAGATCATTTTAGACATAGCAAATTCACCAATTTAAAAACAGTTTTAAGAAAACAATAAGCAGTATTTTCATATGAGGATCACCTAAGACAGCAGTCCCCAACCTTTTTGGCACCAGGGACCGGTTTCGTGGAAGACAATTTTTCCACGGACCAGGGTGAGGTGGGGGGATGGTTTCAGGATGATTCAAGTGCATTACATTTATTGTGCACTTTATTTCTATTATTATTACATTGTAATATATAATGAAATAATTATACAACTCACCATAATGGAGAATCAGTGGGAGCCCTGAGCCTGTTTTCCTGCCAATAGATGGTCCCGTCTGGGGGTGATGGGAGACAGGGACACCCAAAATGTGTTGCTTATGCCCAATCTACTCCGTAATCTCTTTTTGGTTGCTGTCACTGCAGAAAACCCTGCTTCACAAAGATAGGTTGTTGGAAATGGAAGCAGGGTTTTCAGTGTTTTTGTGGCAATCTCAGGATATTCCACCTTGACTTTAATCCAGAATGTATGGAGATTTGAAGTTGTCTCAAACATACTTTTGAGGCCACCGTCATTTGTGACCTCAAGCAGTCGATCCTCTTCTAGCATGCACAAAGTCGATTCACCTGGCTTGTTCACAAATGGGTCGCGGATCTATTCCTTCCCAGTTCGGGGGTCTTCTGTGGTTGGGAAGTAATGCTCAAACTCTTCTGAAAGGTGAGACAGGTGATCACGCACCAGCTGGGAGAAAGAAGGCCCTGGCTCGGTCTCCTTCAAAATCTCTGCTAATGTATGAAACATGTCAAAAATCCCAATGTTCACTCGTCGCCCCCATAATTCCAGTTTGGCTTTGAATGCAGCCACTTTATCTGCCGACTTGAACACAGTTGTCGTTCTCCCCCGAAGTGACAGATTGAATTTGTTGAGCAGGTTGAATATGTCACACAAGTAAGCAAGTTTTGCGACCCATTCTGTGTCACTGAAATGTGCTGCCAGTGGTGACTGTTTTCCTAAAAGAAATCTCTGGAGCGGCTCTCGTAACTCAGAAACTCTGGCCAGTGATCTACCTTCAGAAAGCCATCTCACTTCTGTGTATAAGAGAAGACGTGTGTGCTCTGCGTCCATCTCCTCACAGAGCTGCATGAACAGACGTGAGTTAAGGGCACGTACTTTAATGTGGTTGATAATTTTAATCACATCCTGCAAAACATTGTTAACTTCAGGTGACATGTTTTGGCTAGCCAGCATTTCTCTATGGATGACACCGTGCGTAGACTTACATTCAGAAGCGACCTCTTTGACCCGAGTAGAGTAGTGAAACCAGAAAGCCGTCCAGTCACGGCAGACACTCCATCTGTGCACATACCAACACAAAATGACCAATTCAGTTTTCCTGATATGTAATCATTCAAAGACATAGTTCTGCAGCTGTGGTGTTGGTTGGCAACAAAAGTGCACATAACATATCCTCATGCACATCCTCCTGAAAAATATATCGCATAAAAACAAGCATTGTTGTCTTGTTGTCAACATCAGTAGACTCGTCAACCTGGATTGCGTACCACGGTGACTCATTAATCCTCTCTAACTATTGTGCCTCAGTATCCTCTGCTATTTCATCAATTCATCTAGTTATGGTGCTAGCCCAAAGAGGAACATGTGCCACCTTTTGAAATGCAGCCTCTCCTAAAAGTTCACGACAAACGTCCTTAACAGCAGGCAGGATCAACTCTTCACCAATAGTAAAGGGCTTCTTAGCTTTAGCAATGCAGTTAGCCACTAAGAATGGTGCTCTCAGAGCAGACACATTTGATGAAGTGGCGGCCTTCAATAATTGCTTCTGTCCTTCGTGTTCACATTTTTTTTTTCTTTTGAAAAATTCCAAAGGCTTGTCTTTTGATGCAGGGTGCTTGGTCTCCATGTGGCGAAGCAGTTTTGAAGGTTTCATGGCTTTGCTGGATAGCCAGTCACCACATATTATACAAAGCGGGCTTGGAGAATGTGAATCACCTGTTGCAATGAACCCATAATTTAAGTAGGACTCTTGGTATTTTCTTTTAAATGCAGCTTTCTTTTTGTTGGCAGTCTTAGAGTCTTCTGCTGTCTCCTCATTAGGTTTCTCCCCCTTTTCAAAGCAGCTCTCCAGTGATGTTTGTTTTTTACTCATTTTGGCTAGGGTTAGCTTGTGGGCTTACGTGTGACTGAGACAAGTGCGCAGTGTGGGAAAGAGGCGCAGACGGAAGTGGTAAATAAAATAATGGGCGGGCCACACACAGACTAAAATAAGTATCGGATTCGACTTCAAGCCTGCCACCAGATACAGCTGAAGTACATCAACTCACTTGCCACTATAAAGCCTGCTACCAGATACAGCTTAATTGTCACTTGCCACTCATTGATAGGGTTTTGATATAAGTCTGCAAGCAACTGATTTATTATGGTCTCTGTGCAGTCAAACCTCTCTGCTAAATATAATCTGTATTTGCAGCCACTCCCCAGTGCTAGCATCACCACCTCAGCTCCACCTCAGATCATCAGGCATTAGATTCTCATAAGGAGTGCATAACCTAGATCCCTCACACGCGCAGTTCACAGAAGGGTCTGCACTCCTATGAGAATCTAATGCCGTCGCTGAGGCGGTATGCGAGCAATGGGGAGTGGCTGTAAATACAGATGAAGCTTCGCTCGGTTGCCCCGCTGTTCACCTCCTGCTGTATGGCCTCGTTCCTAACAGGCCATGGACCAGTGACGGTTCATGGCCCGGGGGTTGAGGACCCCTGATCTAAGAGAAAGGGGAGGAGAGACATGAAATTGGAGAAAATATCTGCGGATTAAAAAACTTCTTCTATGCATAGGACAGAAGAGGATTTTCTCCATAAAATTTTCAGAAATAGCTCCTTTAGATATACTTAAAAAAAAAAATCCTTACTTAAAACAAACTGTTCTGCTATTATTAAAAACAACAACAACAACAACAAAAAACAGGCTTTACTTGGGGTATTTTAATAGCCATAATGCTAATATAAGACTGAAGCAAAAATTGTGCATGCACCTCTTATTATCTAAATGTGAGTATGTGGCCTTAGACAAAATTAGATTCATTTTCAATAAAAAATTCAGTACTACATAATTACATGCACTATGAGCTATAAACTTGAAAGCTTCATTATATTAAAGGAGCAACTAATATTCCTTCAGACTCACTTAGAAAAAAAGGGAAGAAAACAAAAAGACAGAAAACTATCCTTTATAAACAAATGGAAAATGTTAAAGCATTCTGAGTTTTATAACAAATAAATTTGTTAAGGACCCCAGAGAACTTAAGTACACTGGGAAGAAAATGCTAATTTCTAGACCTAATATGACACAGGCAGCTCCCAAGGGAAGATGGAAGGAGTTAAAGCTACCACCTTCATTTCTTAGTATAATCAATTAAGCTTTTTGCATCTAATCAAACCCAACTATACTCTCACACAACAGTATTATCTTCTGGTGGTTTTAATACAAAACATTTCATATCCGGGACTTGGTAAATATTCAAATTATCAAGTTCATTTTCCTTCCATCCCCTATCTCTGCCACCTACTAATTCCCTTTCCAAAAAAATTACTTAAACATTAAAAACCACTGTATTAGTTTCCTAGGGCTGCTGTAACAAAATTACCAAACTTGGTGGCTTACAACAACAGAAATTTATTCTCTCATAGTTCTGGAGGCCAGAAGTCCAAAATTAAGATGTTGGCAGGGTTGGTTCCTCCTGGAGGCTCTGAGGAAGAACCCCTAGCTTCTGATGGCTGCCAGCAATCCTTTTTCTTCCTTGACTTGCAAATGCATCTCTCCAATCTCTGCTGTCTTCGTCTTCACAAGACCTTCTTCTCTTTGTTTTTTCTCTTTTTTGAATCTTCTCTTCTTATAAAGATACTTGTCATTGAATCTGAGGTTCATTCAGATAATCCAGGATGATCTCATCTCAAGATCCTTAAGTTAATTACATCTGCAAAGACCACTTTTCCAAATAAGGTCACATTCACAGGTTCCAGATTGACATATCTCTCAGGGGGCCCACCATTCAATTACAGTCACTATCTTTCTAGGCTCAGTCATATCCTAATTATGAATAAATGCTTACTTCTTTAAAAGAATTTCAGAAACATGTCATATCATCCTTTTTCTAAACCTTGTATTATTTCACATATTTTTATCCGATAATTCTTTTCAATTGGGTCTATTTTCTTATAAATCCTTTTAGCGTTTTCATGAGTCACTGTGAAAAAGACTGGCATGGTAAAACAGGTAGACAGTAAATGCTTTTACCTACAAGAATATTATTTTTGCGGATTACCAAAGTAGAAAACTCAGTGAGTCTTATATATTGATCTGGGTAGTCTTCAGTTTCACTGAATTATGTTTTAATCTCTACCTATACACCTGAACCAGGACAAATATTCTTATAATGATAAGGTTAAACATATAATTTTAACTTAGGTACAAAGGAAGTGTTCGAACACTGCCTTTAATTTTTACATTATTACTGTTATTTCATTCATAAACTAATAAGTTATCAATGTGCACATCCTCAGGTGAAGTCAACTTTTTGAAAGAACGACTTCACAGAATGGGAATGTCTCCAAATTCTCTGCATCAGACGAAAGAACAAAAATTTCACATTTACTTGGTGATGCAGATTTCATTATCAATGGTGGAAAAGTACTTTCTTAAATGAGTCTTCCAACAGAAGCTGCTCACCTTTTTTGTAGTAACAGGAGAAACAACACCTCCTCAGCTCCAAATTCAGGCTACCCACCGACCCTAACCTTTGTCCAGCTGCAGAGAAACACAAGTAAGCTGGCACGAAGCCTGGGAAGCCCTGCCCCCTCCTCCACTGGGGTCTGACTGTGTGTATAAAGCTCTCTGAGGGCGCACACATTTACATACTCACATAAAAGTTTCAAAATATCGGTGTTATCCTTCAAGAATAATGTGACTGATGCAATAATTTTAAAGTTCAGAAATCTAACAGAAAAGCACAGGACACAGCACAAAAAGAGAGCAACAGGCAACATGTCTGCAATCTTCACCCTACGGAAGCTAAAGAATGCATTTTGAATAAGGACTCTGCTACAGAAGCAAACAACACAGCATGAGTCTCTTTACCCAAAATGTTGCCTTTTCAACTAACATCTTTTTGCCCTATGCTCTGTTTTGAGGAACAAATCAAGATGGGCATGAACAATTCATACCTCCACCAGGAATAATTGCCAACTTTGTTTCAACCAGGCCCATTTTTGCAGAAGAAGCTAAAAAGGAAAGAAGAAAATTAAGTAACATCCACATCATCAAACTCAAATATGATGACCTGAAAAAGTTAGGAAAATAAGCTACAAATATTCTGTTTACTAATTAAATTTGTGTCACAAATCTTTTTAAAAATCACTTCAGAAGGCATTCAGTTATGGAAATAAGTAAACATTCTAAATGATATATATTAAGAGATTCACACGACATTTTCTGTTAAAAACTGCTTGGCAGAGAATTAATTTTTGATGCAGAAAGACCAGGGTTGTGACTACATAATTTGACCTGATACTGCCAAGTCATGTTTGAAGACTTAGATCTCATTAATTATTCAGGATGAGGAGAGAGGCTGTGTCTGACAAGTATGAATTCTTTAGCTGCCTGAACAGTCCTCCAGATCAAACAGCTTAATATATCATATCAGATATGGCAACTTTTCAAGACCAAATCTCTAGTTACTTCTGACAAATGGCTTTGCTGTTCTGACAGCTGGACAGGGTTCCTCTTTCCATGTTTGTTTTCACGGCTACTTTAAAACATCTTAATTATTTCTTTATTTGCATATCCAAATGTACTTGGACCACTTCCCATATCCTGATTCCCAGAACTTGCATTCTTTCAGAAATGGATTGCGTGTAACTTGGCTTTTCAGTTTAAAACCCAATAATCTCAGTCAAGAAAACAGAGATCTAAAATAAAGTGAAAAGGGGGAAAAGTACACGTGGATTAGCAACTGTAAATTCCAAGAGCCAGTTACCATAAAATTAGTAAAAACATAATTATATTGACTCTACATTTAACAGGCAGCTCCATCAGAAGAGACAGTGGGAACCAGGGGAAGAACCGTGACAAATATTTGCTGCCTACTTCGCCCAGTCCTTGATCCCAGAGCCCCTGTATGTCACCCCTATAGGGGACAAGGATACAGACAGCACTGTGACCATACAAAAGATAGTGTTGAGGACAGCACTGGCAGCATGCAGTACGCTGGCAGGATAACAGAAGTGAGAGCCGGGACGCCAGACTGCCTGGGTTCAAATCCAGCTCATCATGGATCTGGGTCTTGTTTCTTCACCTGTCTCTGCACTAGCTTCCTCAAGCACCACAATATGTACCTATCTCACAGGGCTGTTAGGCAGATTAAGTGAGCTAATATGTGTCAAGTATTAGCTGAACACCAAGTCAATACTCAGCACATGGTTAGCACTAACTGTTTCCTTCATTATTTTCATAAACACTTCATCCAGTCTTCAGAAAACCATGCAGGAAGAAAGTGAGCCTCAAAGAGATTAAGTTATTACTACTACAGCTAACAATAATTATGTGCTTGGACTAGTCATATGCTGTACACGAACTCATTTAATCTTCACAACAGTAACCGTCATTTCCCCCATTTCAGAGGAGGAAACTGATCTAAAAAGGGCAGGACCTAAGATCCAAATTCAGTTCTGTCTGACCCAATTCCTGTTCTCCTTTCCTCCTGCTAAGACTGAACAAGATACTATAAAAGACTGTTTTCTTAACTGGGAATTTTAAATACTTCATTAAGCCAACAGGTGATTTTTTCTACATGTTCTATTCAACAACAAGAAAAAAATAAAATATTTGGAACGATCTGAAGAGTAAGCACAAACCTCATTTTTAAAAAGTTATGTTTTTATATAGGATTAATTCTCACCTGCTACTCTTATATCACATGCTAAAGCCAGTTCAAGTCCACCACCTAAAGCGAGCCCATCTATTGCTGCAATGGTTGGCACTGGAAGATTAGCTGAAATAGAAAGAAAGATTTTATGCTTCTTCAGTAAGAGTGTTACCTTACTATGCAATTTATTTTACATTTTTTTCTGTGAATATAATTTTAAATGGAATATCGTCTATAGACTTTTGTATCCCTTTTACTTTTACCTAAATAAGCATTTCATTCTTTGTTATTCTAGAAAATGTAATGATCGTATAGGGTTTCATCACATAAATATGCAGTAATATCTTTAAATCTTACCATATTATTGAAATACATTCATAAATATTTTCTGTTGAATTAACAGAATCACAGTTCTGATTCTGTAATCTTCAAGCCTGAAGTCTTTTATGAGATGTTGTGGTTCACACAAATTTCAAGTTCAAATGACTTAGGTATAATGCAAAATTCATGACCCTTTATAGGTTACCTTGGTGCTCAGAATGATAGAGCCTCATTCAAAGAAGTCATACATCTACTCAAACAAGACAGAAGCAGTCCAAGTGGTTGCTGGGCGTCAACCCGCTAGTTCTACCATTTGGCAATGAGTATGATGAACAGTAGCTAGAAAGTGATCAGGCTCTATCAAATACCACACACTTCAGATGGAAGAGACACTGAGAACCTGCCCAAAAGCATGACTGGGAAGGGGTCAGCCAATCACAAAACTCAAAGCCAGATTTTCTTTAGTCCAGAAACACTATTATTTTAATGAAACTTTTGTAAATATACAGATTTCATTTTTTATAAGTAGTTCAAAAACTAACTGGTTAATTATTCTGTGAAGCAGAATCCTTTCTGTAAATTTTATTTTGACTATGGGAATGTGAAGTTAGGCTGAACAACCTTAACATATGAATAAAATGTGGATATTAAAAAGGTACCATCTCCTAATTTGTTCTCACCACAAAAAAGAAATAATAATTGTGTGACATGATGGAGGTGTTAGCTAATGCTACAGTGGTAATCATATTACAATATATAAATATATCAAATCAACACATTCACCTTAAACTTACACAAGTTATATGCCAATTATATATCAATTTAAAATAAATAAATATATAAAATAAAAATGAATAAATAAAAATAAAATAAAAAAATACCATCCCTAGAAGTCTCTCTTCCATAGGTATTCTGATATGTGAAATTCCTCAGATAGAGAGTTTTATCCAAATTTGTTGAAGTACACTGAGTTTTCTTCATACATGAAGAAATTTATCAAATTTATTCTAAGAGCAAAGTTGAAATGGCTGGGATAGAGCACATATAGATGCTGCCACCTGAGGCAAAAGCACTACTGATGGAGCAGGGATGAACGGGGCTTTGGAACAGGGCATGTTTCACTATTTGTACCTGTCTGAGCATTTTGGGGGGAGGTGGAAGCTTGAAAGGACAGGACAAATTCAAAGGTGCTCCACACAATGTGCTTTACAGCACACCTGGTAAAAAAAATGAATAGACAGCTATGTCAGTGTTTACAGTCAGGAAATGAGTTTAATGAAAAAATAAAATCTAGTTATTTTATCTGACAAAAAAGAATAATTAATAAAGTAATATAATGGCAAATTAATCCGACTGGCTCCCAAGGTCACCTCAAGCCACTACAAGTACAATGGAATTACTGTTACACAGCTCCCAATCCTCCTTCCTTTCTACAAAGCTAGCTATAGAAATTGTCCTATTTCTAGACTCCTTCAATCTGCTACCTCCCCATTCTCAAGTCTCTCCCATCAAAATCTTTCCCTAGGCCTCACTACGGCCTTGGCTCACCTCCATCTAAGACAAGCTTCCAGAGGGAACAGAGTAAACGCGTTTCATCACTCCCACTCCCACCTCACAGCTCTAGTCCCACTCATCTCACCGAGACCGTTCTTGCTCCGCTTACCAGTGACGCTGTGATACTGCCCCATAACCAATGGGCACCAGTCCCTATTAAACTCGTTGCCTCTGAAGATCAGAGACATAAATCCTGAACACTCCCCCTCCTTGAATTCCTCTCTTCATTTGCCTTCTGGGTGCCTCCCCCTCATTTTTCCTGCCTTTCTTTCTGCCTCTGGTTATATCTCAGCCTTCTTCCCCTCTCAATAGAAGCTCTGCCCAGTAGGTCTCTTTCCTATCCTTAACTTTTACCATCTGTAATACCAATGATATACAAATCACCACTTCAAACCCAAACTTCTCTCTAAACTGTATCTCTACAGTTACCTGACTGTTGGACATCTCTACTTAAATACTTTATCATGTTCAAATCAACTTCCTGTCAATCCTTCTTCTAGATTCTATTTCACATGCACCAAGCATCTCCATTCACCAAGTTACTCAACACAGACACCAGAAGTCATCCCAGATGTCCTCTTTTCCAATGATCTTACATCTAATTGTTTTCTAAGTCCTGTCTAACAGGTCACAATTTGGCAAATCTCCCTCCCTTTTATACAGCCAAAGTTCTGGGCCCCCTCATTTCGCACCAGCAGGAGATCTCTAATTGACCTCCTTCACCTGCAATGTGCCCCTTCCAATGCATCTTCCATATTTCTTGCAGGATAATCTTTCTAAAGTGCAAACAGGGTCATGCTCTTCCCCTACTTAAAACAGTACAATGATTTATTCCACATTCAGGGTAAAAATTGTGAAAATTTTAGTATGGCACAGGAGGCACCTGATGAACTAAGTCTGCCCACCTGCCCAACCCCTTCTCCAACCTCGCACACCTACTCTGTGTTCCAGCCCCAAACTACTTAAAGCACCTTCAGAAGTCATTCGCATCCAAACCTGTGTACAAGCTGACCTCTGCCTGGAACGCCTAGCTAGTCCCTAATTATCTTTCAAGGCAATGCTCAAAAGCCCCTTGTTTTACGCTTCCATGGCACTCTGTACACACTTTTCCAGAAGAGCATTCATACCACCTTACTGTCCATTCAGAAGTAAAGATTAACATCACATCAATGCTGCTCAGTAACATCCTTCTTACCACTCTGGAACAAACCGCAAGATTTTTCATTGCCTCTTCTAACTCCATTAATTCTGGTATTCTCTCTACTTTTCTTCTTGTTATTAACTTCTTTCATTTAATACTTTAATGGAACAACATGAATATATGCAGCCCTATGGAGCTACAGAAAAGAAAAACTGCAGAGTTCCTAAGATGGAGAGAGCAACAGGAAGAGAGTGGGGTATTCTCTCCTTCCTGTGTGAAAATGCTGGTCAACAGTGAGTGTCTCCAGCACTCACTAAATATCTGCTGGAAGCTGACGTGTCAGAAAACAAATTAACAAAAATGAGTTTAAAGGGCTTCCAAAATCAAACCCAGGCCTGAAATATGTGTACCACCAAGTTCCACTTTCTGAAAATTTCAACTCATGGTAAATAGGAGTTATTTCATATTCCTTAGATTTTTTTTCCCTAAATATAGGAACAAATTGATGTGATATATATGGAAAGGAATTTTTCTTCACATCAAACTGTGCATTGAAAATGTAGACTAAATAGCAGGGTAAAAGGAATAAAATGACTGTAAATTACAAAAGAAATACTCTATCACTTCATAATCTCTAAAGCATAATGGAAAGAACACAGGAAAAATTCCTGGTCATCTGTAATGTTCTTAATACTGCAACACAAAGGCAACAATTGCCTCAAAAAGACATAAGGCTTTGCTCTACATTTTTATTAGTTAATATTCTCAAATAAATATTACACTTAAAAATCACACTTAGCCAATAGAAAGTTAAAAAGCACCATTTTTACAGAAGTATAAAATGTCACTAAAAGAAAAAAAGTAAAAACACAAATGAAATTGATTAATGAATATATACCCTTTCCCTTCATTGTGAGAAGTCTATAACAAACATTACTTTGATAAAATAAAATGATGAGGGAAGGGGCATGTTCAACAGACAGGTTTCAGGTTCTACATGACTTGAAGTATGAGGATGGGGTTTATATAATGCAGTGGTAGGAAAGGAGAAGAAATAAACAAATACAAACATGCTGACCTGGGAGATGAGGGCATTGGTGGGAAAGGGCTAAAATGAATCATCTCATGCTAAAGTTTTTCTTAATTCTGAAGTTAGAGAATATAATACTTTTCTGCTATATGCTTTACTTTCTGGAAGTAAAGAAAATTATTTTTAAATGTGACAGTTAAGAACTTAAGATATTTTCTCAAGGAGATAAAAGTTTTTAACTTTGCAACTTATATAAAAATATATAATAAAAATGACAAGAAATGTGGGGTCCTTATATTACAAAGAACACGGAAAATAGGGTATTAATACTCTCAAATCATTAAATAGGTAAACTACTTGGTACTTTTGAATATTAACATAAATTAGCATTCTGTAAAGCTGATTATAAAATTTTTCCTACTAAAATAATTATTTAAATAGAACTGAATTAGCATTCAATGAGTAATTAAATTTCAATCATTTTACAATATTATAAGTCCTGAAGTTCTATATAAACCTAATTTTTCCCTGAAAGATGTTTTTCTTGTAAACTTTTTTCAGGAAAATATAAGTGACCTCAAAGTACATGCTAGTTTCATAGTTACCTAATATGCTTGTTTTTATACATAGTATTTCTTCTACTTGGGAGCACTTAATAATCTTAGAGAAAACTCAATAAAACAAACATCTGAAAGGCAGATTATCAGTTTCAAAGAACCGAGAAATACCAAATTGGCAGTTTATCAGAGTGTGACTGAATGAAACGGGAACCGCCACGAGCAGTGGCTATTCCCAACAGCAATAGGAAGAAATGATGACTCAATGTGTTATGTAACCAACAGGATTAGATACTATTTTGAGTTTAGCACCAGGAAATGAGCCAGGTATGACAAAGAAGATAATAATCCTTTGAATTCTCCTAAAAATATAATTAAAGCAAACAATTAAAGTTTTGTTATTTTAAGAGAAAATAAATGAGCTACAAGGCAGGCCCTGTCTACTCCAGAGTCTGCAGGACACCCTCTGTGAGCATAACTGGAGCCAGAGGCCACGAACGTGGGGGAAAGGCAAGTGAGGGGCTCCTTTCAGCTCTGAGATAAATACAGTACATAATGTAGGTTTTCAGATGTTTCTAGAAAAACATAAACAATGCGATTATTAAGGGACTGCTAGTGTCAGTCATGAGTTTTAAATTTGGTTTTGCTTGAAGAATAGTGTTCTTATAGAAAACACAGAATTAAATATTTCAAAACAAATGCCCATCTAGTAATACCAGAAGTCTGACTTTATTGAAATCATTCAAGGAGAATAGAAATAAAATCAAGGTTAACTGAAAGTTATAATAAATTCCAAATTATCCTTAATTTCAGCTAAAACTTTATCTTCAGGTTAAGTTGCCATCATCAAGTTTCAAAGGAACCACAAAAAAACAAAACAAAACCACTCCTGCCCAAAGCCTGCACGCTGGCTGCACACTGGCTCTCCGGAGGTCCAGCCGGGGCCGCTGAGAAAGAAACAGGCCTGACGAGACGCCAACAAACACACTCACCTCATCACACCGGGGGCTGGAGGCCCACAAATGGGAGCCACCCTTCCCAGGACTCAGAAAAGTGACCACTGTGCAATCTGAGAAAAGCTGCCTGATTTTTCTAAGCCTACCACTTACGCACCTGCCTTCCTATCTTTCTACGTAGCTACCTATGGATCTAGCAAAATAGTAGAAAGTGCTTACTATGTCTGGCCACTCTCTTAAGCACCTCAGAAATATTATTTAAACCTCCTACCAGCCTTATGACATCAGAACTATTAGTGGGTTGAGGAGTTGCTGTTAGTTGCCCAGGATAGCCACAACTGGAGCACAGGTGGTCTGGCTCCAGGCTCTCCCCTGTACCCATTATTGCCTATCACCAGTTCTTACAGACCAGACCCAGAGTCCCTGAGGAAGGACTCAGCATTGTTAGCCATCCTTTCCAAAGGACGTGCAACCATGTACCTGAGGAAAGGGAAATGCTGAGACTCCTAAGAAACTCTGACAAGCACACTGGTTCTGTGCTCTTCTAACTCTTGGAAACCTAGAGCAACACCACAGTTCAGTGGATCCAACTGGGGAAACCTCAGGAACCAGATGCAAGGCACCAGTCAGTTGACTATAACAGAGTTCTGACTTGAGTTGTCCCTGGGAACCCCCAACCCAGACTGTCCCCAGTATATGACTATATAGGTTATTAAAGTAGGAAGAGCCAACACCTGAGCATCCCCTTCCTACCAAAATTCCAAAACAAATAAAGCCTCCCTAGGGGAAATGCAGAGAGGGGATGCTGCTGAGGTTAAATCCCCACATGCTCCCACTCAACAGTCTTGTCTGGGAGATTATAATAAGTGTAACTGAGTAATGACTTCCACTGTCAACTGCTGCTTCAGATGGAATAGAGCTCCTGGCACTGCAAATGCTGCTTGACAGGGCAAATGTAGTTATTTTGTTGCTAATAAAATATAACACTAGAAGTAGTTTACTTTTTGACCTGTAGGAAAAAAACAGCCTTATTGCCTTGCCTTAATACCTCTCAGGGTCTGTATCCTTGCTCTTCAGAGTGGGGCTGTGGACCAGCAGTGTTAGCATCGCATGGAAGCTTGTTAAAAATGAAGAATTCCAGGTCCCACCTAGACCTACTAAAGCCAGGATTTGCATTTTAAAAGAAGATTCCCAGGCAAAGCTCTGGATACCTCCCCTAATCCCCAGAGAACCTGACAATCTCATCAATCCACAAAACTGACAGAAAGAAGCAGTAAGGGCCTTAATTCTTTGGGTAAGAGTAGTAAAGGTAAAGATGGTCAAGATTTACATACAAATATTTGTAGCAGCTTTATGTGTAACTGCCCCAAACTGGACACAACCCTAATGTCAGCATGTGGTACATCCATACAAGGGAGCACTACTCAACAATAAAAATGAACCAAATACTGATCCATGATAAACACGGATGAATCTCAAAAAGAAAGTATGCTGACTAAAAGACAACATACAAAATTAATGCATACTGTGTTCCATTTATAAAAAATTCTCAAAAGTGGCAACTAGTCTCTAGTGTTACGAAGCAGTTCAGCAGTTTTCTGGGGACAGGTGCAGGGCAGGGAGGGGAAGAAGAAGAAAAGGATTACCAAGGGCCATAAGGAAACTTCTGGGGGTGATGGATATGTTTAACATCTTGATTATGGCTATGTTTTCACAGGTCGCAGTTACCACACTGTACACTTCAAAGTTGCAATTTATTGTATGTCAATTATACTTCAATAAACCTGTTTTTAAAAAGTGTACAACTTGATTAATACAAAAATGATAAACAAAAGAAAGTACACTAGTTCCCTGATCTTTTATAAACGAGAGATATAATTTAAAATTGATAAATCAAGTAATACAGATATGATTCAATTTAGAAGTATAAAGAAAACAGTAAGAAAATATGATGGGATAAGAGAAAGGTGGGAGGAAAGAATTTAAAACTGTAAATATGCCAATTCCATCACTGCTCATAGTAAGAAGTCAACAGAACTTCCTAAAGGAACAGAGGACCAAGTACACTACATAAAGTTCTAATAATAAAGATAACCAGGTGACACAAAAATACAACCCTTTCCCATTATTAGAATAAACCTATGAACAGAACCATGAAAACACACAGCATATTTAAGATTTTTTTTTTAATGTAAAATCACCAAAATCGGAAGGCATAGGAAATCATAATGACAGACCTAACACCAAACGTATCAATACAGTTAAGAAGCTATAACCATCAAGTAAGAAAATGACTCCAACTGGATCACAAAACAAAACCCAGCTAACAAGCAGAACAGAGAAACATCTAAAACAAAACAGAAAATAATATTTTAAAAATATGAAAGATGTCAAATACACAGTCAAATACAAAGAAAACATCTCATAACCTTAATAATTAAGGGCAACACTGGGGTAAACATTAAATAAACAAACAAAAAAAGGTACTTATTAAGGCTTAATAAAGCAAAAATCCACAATAAGGATGTTGCAGTGATAAAATACCTATACACCAAATAACACAGCATCCACAAAGCAAAAACACAATAAATTCAAAACAGTACAAATGTCACAGCCATTCTCTGACCAATATGCAATAAGTAAACTAGAAAATAACAACAAAACTACTGCTAATTATAGACAAACACATACGGGTGGCCTGGAGGCACATTTTCTTCCCCATTTTAGTAACCTAGCAGAGAGCTGGCTCAACGTGTGAGGATCAGTTTAGCAGGAGTGCAGGCTCCAGCCACCTGCCTCCAGAGGTACTTTCTAACAAAGCCACTCACTTTCCCAACTGGAAAGTGTCCATGTACATGGTCATACAGATGTTCTCTTCTTCCCTGACATATTAAATATATACAGCATTACAGAGGTGGGTTCTACTCTCCTATAACTTCTGCCCCCAAATTTCTTCTACCTTAACAAATTATTTTTTATCTAAATGGCTAATTCAAAAATGAATAAATGGGCATATTCTTGGCTCAACTATTCCCTCCTTCTTCCTTCTTTTGGAAATGCACCTGGCCTCCAAGAACACAGGTTCTCCTCCATGCCTACGTGAAAAGTGCCCTGTGAGTCATGCAACGCTGCATCTGGGCCAACTGCTGTGGGAGGTGGCCAGAGCTTCAGTGTAGCTCTGACTGGGGTAAGCTGGTCTAACGCTGGAGATCCAAATGAGCAAATCTCGTCAACAGATCTAAAGCCACAACCTTCAACTGAACAGTAATGAAGTAATAAAGATCGTATCAGTAATAAAGATAACATTTTGCCTTTTTTTCTACTTTTTATTTTATTTTTCAATTTATTCCAAACCTCAGAGAGAAGGATGATTTCTATTTATTAAGGCTCCCTCAGATACCCTAGTAATATGTATAATGATATTTTCTGCATTGTTGTTTATAATAGTAAAAAACTAAAAACTACATATAAACCCATCAATAAAGGAATAATTATATACATTATGGTATATCCATAGCAAACAATATCAGGAAGTCATTTTTTAAATTGCAGTGATAAAAATCCACATTGAAGAAAACTAGATTCTAAACTATTCCCAGAAATAATTTTTCAAATACAGTGTCTACCACACAGCCAAAGAATAACCAAGGAAACAAGATACAGTAAGAACCAGTAGAAAAAAACAATTAAGAAGAAAAAGATCCATGTAAAATTGAGATACAAAATCACCAAACACTGATTGTCAAAGACATAAAGCCAAGCAGGAAACTGTAAACTATAAAAAGTGACAAAACAGATTTCTTAAAGAACAAAAAAGTATTTTAAAATGAAATAAAATAACTCAATGTTTATAACAAATCAGGTGCAGCTTACAAGAAAACTAGTGAGCTGGTAGATGGGTGACAAGAAACCATTCAGAGAGATCAGGAAAAACAAACAGATGGAAAATACAGAGATAAAGGATATAGTAAGAAGGTCTAATATATGTCTAATTGGCAGAAGATAAATGAAATAAACATCCATCTGAATGAGTTTAAAATAAAGCAGTGGTTTATATCTACTAATCCCAAACTCCCAATTTATCCCTCCCCCACCCCCTTTCCCCTTTGGTAACCATAAGTTTGTTTTCTATGTCCGTAAGAATAAGAATACACACACACACACACACACACACACACACATATGTGTATATATTAACATATAACTGAATCACTTTGCTGTACACCAAAAACTAACACAACATTGTATATCAACTATACTTCAATTAAAAAAATAAATAAACTAAAATAAAGCAGCAAATTAAACCTGAATAAAAAAGAAAGGAATTAATAAAAACCAGAATAGGGATTAATAAACCAGAAACAATAGAGAACAAAGCCCAATACAGACGCTGAAAAGCGTCTGGAGAGACTGATCAAAAAAAAAAGAGAAGACATGAATTACCAATATCAGGAATGAAAAGGGGACATCACTGTTGGTTCTTCTGATATTTAACGGATAAAAGAATATTATGGATGACTTTAAACCAATGCATTTGAAAATCTAAATGAAATGGATAAATTCCTAGAAAACTATAAATTTCCAAAAATAAAATTAAAAAACCTGTTTATGTGGTTCTTTTCATATATACATATATGTTTGTACATAATCTATATATCAATATATGCATGCAAATATATATTCAAGTAAAAGCCAGGAAAAGGCCCCAAAATATACATATTAAATTAGCATATTAGCAGTAATTACTTATGTGGAGAGAAAGGGAATGAGGGAAAGCTGCTGAAAAGAGTTTTAAATTTTTACATTAAACACATACTCAGATATTGCCTGTGGAATTAAAAGCTAACAACCATGAAAAAGACAAAAAAAAATTTTTAATGATTTTTTTGGGGGGGCTTGTCAAATTCTAGAATATTCTAGGGTAATATTTTAGAGTAAGTGACAGAGCTTGGTTGATAAGCCCATTACTCCTGCTATAGTTAAGAAAACATTGTAATTTTCACAAAACTGTCCAGTCATAATGTAATTAACACCCAATGAAAGTCAGCAAAGGCAATAAAATTCCAAAAAGAGAAGAAAAACCATCAGTTGCAAACTGTGATGTGTAACTACTCTATTCTAGATTACAAATCAATCAATAGGGGATGTTAACAACTCATAAGGGAAAACAACTGATTCCTAGATACCTGTGTCAGTTTTCCATCATTCTTGGCAAGAGGATAAAGGAAACTAAAATTGAGATCTGTAAGTTACTACTTGGAAAACTAATAAAGGTAGCTAGAGTATTTCATTAATCAATCTTTCACATACCATAATTCAGTACTTCCAATTTCTAATTTATAATAACAACAAATGGGGGGGAGAGTAAAATATAAACTGGATTGCATCCAATTTAAATTAATTACTGATTTTTAAACAGTTCAACCCGCTGACCAACAAACAATTCTGCAAACTTTGAAAATGTTCTTTACATATCAATTCTTAACACACTACATCTAAAATAAAAATCAAATAATCATTTAGGCAATAGCAAAGAAAATATAAAAAGTGCATAATCTCTCAAATTGTATTAACAGTCACTGTGGTAACAATTAAGTATTTTCAGAATCAGCTTTATTTCAGATAAAGTAAAACAAAAAAGAAATCTGAAAAAGCTCTGAATTCTATAATGGTGAAAACTTAAACTGCAGGAAAAAAAAAAAACCTCTGGATTTTTCGTGAATAAGTATCAGATGCCTCTAAATCAAATGGAAAGCTTAAAACGGATATACCTAGAATTTATGAAAGCTCTTTTGTATTCATTACTCAAGAATCTCTAAATCCTGGGAATTCCCTGGTGGTGCAGTAGCTAAGACTCCGCACTCCCAATGCATGGGGCCGGGGTTCGATTTCTGGCCAGGGAGCTGGATCCCACATGCATGCCGCAACTAAGAGTTCACATGCCACAGCTGAGGAGCCCGCCTGCTGCAACTAAGACCTAACACAACTAAATAAATAAATATATTTTTAAAAAGATCCATTTGTTTTAAAAAAGAATCTCTAAATCCTAAAATGGGATACTAGAAAGAGTTTTAGGTGGATTTATAGCTTTACAAGCACATTTCTTAGTTTAACGTTTTATTATAATGACTAAATGCATGAAGTGACAAATACAACACTTTAAACTTTGGCAAAAAATTATTCATACTTTATTCATATTCAAAAACTCTGAATTTACACCAGAGATTATTATTAAGCCATGATAAATTAGCATCAGAAACTAATATTAAGCCACGATAAATCAGATATTATGCTTCACAGAAAGGTATATATATATATATATATTTTTTTTTTTTTTTTTGAGGAAAACTTTCCCAAATACTCTCATTTGTAGTTTACTTACAAGAAATCAAATTATGGGAAGTATTTTCCATAACCAGGGTAAGTTCAGATAACTAGTTTTTTCTAAATGGATTTATAACCAAAAAGCCCAGCAAGTCAAATTAGGGTGCCTCCCAAAATTGCTTTGGGAGCTTTGCTAAGCGATGGAGCTTTCTCATCATTTGCCAGCCAAATAAGCAGCTGCCCATAGTAGCCTCAACACTTGTTTCCAAAAGGGTACATGGTTAAAGTCACCAGTAACGACCATGTTGCAAAATCCAAGTCAATTCTTTAGCATTCACCTTACCTGACGTATCAGCAGCTTTTGATCAATCAGTCTTTATGAAAGAACTTTCTTCCGTTGGGTTTTCAGAATACTGTTTTCTTCCTACCTCCCTACCCTGGCTGATCCTTCTCAGTCTCCTTTATGGTTCTTCTTTTTCATCCCAGACTTGACACATTATAATATCTCAGGTTTGGCAGAATTCTTTCCTCTCTACAGTAACTTTCTAGGTGCCTCATCCATTATCAAGTCTTCACATAGCACCAACATTCTGATGACTCCAAAATTTACATCTCAAGCCTGGACTACTTGCCTAAACTCCAAGCTCCTATCTTGTTGCCTCCTTGACATCTGCACTTGGACGTCTACTAAGCATCAACTAACTTCACATTCCAAACTTGAACTCCTAAGCTACACCTCCAACTTTAAACCAGCAAAGGGGCAGCTATCCTAATTTACGAATCACAATAACTAATCAAACTGCTCCATCCATGTTCCTTCTATCATCCTCAGTCACATCCTGGAAACAACATGAACTGGGATAGAAGAGAGAGAATCGAACTCAGGCCAGTACAGGCATAATTCTTTGAATTTTAGGTACAGGTAGACAGAAAGGTATTCCAGGAGAGAATCCAATCTGAAGATGAGAGGAAAGCAGTACAGCTTGGGTCATCTGTCTACACCAATGGGATCCCAGTCAATTTACTCTTTCAACTGGGGATCTACCGTGCCAGTTACTATGCTAGATACTAGGTACAGGTGGAGGACAAAACCCACTATGCTCTCACAACAGAGAGGAGATAGCAAAAGTACCATACAGTAGAGAGAGGACTAGAATCCACATCTTCTGAGATGTACACATGGTTTGCCTCAATAAACATACATCAAAACAATTCATAGAAACTCACTGCATTTGGGGAATGTACACAATTTAACTTTTCTACAACAAAATAAACATCTATGGCAATGTCTCTGAGAAAATGTTATGCTGAGCTGATATTCTTACATAAGAAAAACTTTATATTATGAAATAGAATGTAACTTCTAGTTTAAGATAAAGATGACAGAAAGAAAGACAGATCATGTAGTTACCAAAACATTAAATACTCTCTTGTACAAAGCTAGCTAGGCTGGGACAGGCAAAGAGTTTGATTCCAATAACAAACCCCTGCAGAAAGGCAGCAAAGATAAAAGTCTGACAGAAGTGTGTTTCCACTATATTGTGGTGGGTTTTTCTTTATTTTTTAATTATGAGTGACTTGTTTTGTATTGCTTTGAGCCTTTCAATTCTAAAATTCAAGTGAAGTTTGTCTCAATTCTAAAATTCAAAATCATGCCAACAAAAGTAAAATAAATGAGAAGCACTACTTGAGATGAGGTTTATCCCATAAAATTTACATAAGATTTTTTCATACAAAATTTTTCTCTTCTGTTGTACAAAAATATTTAGGTATTTGACCCAGAGAGACAGTTTTTTCTAATAGAAAAATGCATAAGAACAGGAGATTTTTCAATCACATGAAGAAAGGCTAATCAGAGAATTTGAAAACTTTCAAAATTAAATTATTTCCTTTTATAAAACTTTACAGTATAACAAAATCTTAAGGAAAAAAAGATGTTTGTTAGACAGATGAATTTTGTGATCCAGCCTTTTAACATAATTACCTGTACTTCAATGCAAATTCAGCTCTGCATTTACATAGCTAAATTAAAGCTTCTGCAATTTTATTTCATCAGGAAAAAAAGGAAAAGGAAGCCAGAAATGCCTGGCATTTTAAAGAATTACTGTGGAAGATCATTTACAAAAATATCATCCACATCACACTAGATTCTACAATTTAAAATTCTGGTGAAAACCTATTTTAAATACTTCTTTTTTATTAGATAGCAACTCCTTGAGGCCTCAACTTGAGAGAACTGGGCCTGCCCCCTCAGGGTTTCTACTTCACAAAGAATTCTAAAAATGTTTTCTAGCTCTTCATGAAATACCATCTAATTACAGAAAGACTAGTCATAAGTAGATAAACACCTCTGCTCTAGAACAGCATATTCTATACTGTTAATTTGCACAATGGAGGTCCCAGTAGTGAGGAACCCGCATCATGCACCTGGAGGAGGGATGGTAAGTTCAGGAACAACAGCCGTTATGAGACTGGGATCATCTCATGTTTGTGCATCCATGCTGACTTGCTGATGCCTAATATTTCAAAATAGTCAGTTAACTGCTTTCAACCTACACATCCCATACCTGAAGGGGGGCAGTGAGGACTTCTAACAATGAGAATTTCTTTAGAATAAAACATCTCAAAAAGAGCCATAAGAGTTTTGTTTTTTTTTTTCCTTTGAAAAGAGCAAAAGACCTAAATTTTGTTCTAGGATTTTTGAGTTACATTTTAAGAAGATGCTTTCTAAGAAGCTAGGAAAAGTAAAGTAAGGAATTCAGTGACTCAAAATACAGAACTTCTTTCTGACCTCTATTTTAATAAAATAGCTTTCAAATGAGTCTAGTACCTCTAAGCTCCTTATAGACTCTCTTTTATTAAAAACAAGCACAGCATAATAGTCACTATGGACAAGAATAAACTCCATTCACCCTTCAGACCACAGAGAAAGATACTCTAAATGTGGAAAAGGACAATATAATGAAACAAAAGGGGAACGTGGTATCAAACAGGTAGGATATATTCTGATTTGTACTATTACTGATACTGCTACAATGACCAATTTCAAGATACGTATGGTTGTTGAAAACCAGCTCACAAAATTCCTGAAAATTTAACAATCCTCGAGTCCATATGAACAGGCGCCAGCACATGTACATATAAAACAGCCCCAAGAGTACAATGCAGGACCCTCCTCCACCAGCATCCATTAACAACCACCAGACAAACCATTTCCTCCCATGGAAAAAATAGCCCCAGGAAGCCCTTCTCTAGGAGAACTATAGCATAAGGACCAAGAAGAAAGCTGGAGGCCTACATGCAAATCTGGTCCATAAACCAATTTTGTTTGACATTCAAAGGGTTTCCTCTCAAGAAAAACCTTAAAACTAGGAGATATTTTCTAAAAATCTAGAATTCTGGCTTCTCTTGAAAATAAACAAGAAAAAATAATATAAGAAAAAATGCAGAAAATTATTCAAGAAATAACGTAAGAAAGGTTTGCAGAACTCAAGATATATGAAGCTACTAAAAACATTGATCTTATTTGACAAATATAAAGAATATATGTAGCATGTATATATAATGAAGCATAATTATAACAAATTTCCTTAAAATCACCGAAGTAAGAAACAGGTCAGAACTAATACCCTATCTGCCCAGGTGTTCTTCACCTATTCTTCCACCTGCCTTCTCAAACCCAAAGGTAATCACCGAAGTCTGTGTTTATCATTCTCATATTTTTCCTCTGTGTGTGCATGCATATGTATGTGATTTCATTGCATTTACACATCTCTAAACTATATACTGTTTTGCATTGCTTTTAGTTTTACAAAAAATATGTTGTTTTAATTCAATATTTTTCAAAGATTTATCTTTGCTGTTATATGTGTAAGTTATTTATTTGCAAGGCTGTCCATGTCCAACTGTACAAATATACCAAAACATCTATCCATTCTCCTGTCATTGAAATTTGTTTGTTTTTAGCTTTTTACTATGAACAATATTGCTACTATAAACAGTATTTTTCTTATATCCTGGTATAAGTAGTTTCCCTGGACACATGTGCAAAATGCCTATAGAATAGTGCTATTTCAAACTCTAAGTAGCAAACCACTCAATAGAAGACCAAAATCAGGAAGTTTTAAAAATAAAGTAGGATAGTATCAAAATGCAATGCACAAAGAAAGGTAATTACTTCATGAATCTTTGATACCCACCCACCCCTATGTGTTTACTGGACCAAACTGTAAGTATATTTGTTATTATCTGTCTAGTAAAAACAGTCTTAAAGTCACCCTTCTAGGTAAATACCACATAAAAATGTGAACTATTGAGCCTTTTGGGACGTGGATGCTCAACTTTGTAAGATAACTCCAAATTTTTCCTAAACAGTTACACCAATTTATACTCCCATTGAAAGTGTATAAAACTTCCTGTTGATCCACTTCCCCGCTAACTTTGGTAATGTCAGACATAAGAATTTTTGGCTAATCTGGTAAATACAAAATAGCATCCCACTGTGGTATTAATTTGCATTTCTATGATTGCATATGAGGTTGATCATCCTTCCATATGTTTACTTCCCATTTCCCTTTCCTCTTGTGTGAAACATTTTTCTGTCTTATTGATTTCCCGGCTGCATGTATGTATGCATGTGTTGATCCATGTCTGCATGTATATATACACGAATCCTTTGGCAGCTATGTGTTTCAAGTCTTTCCTCCCAGTTTGTGGCTTTTCTTTCTCCTTTCTTCACAGTGTCTTTTAATGAACGGATGTTCTTAATTTCGTAGAACTTATCAACCTTTCCTTTTGTATTTTGTGTTTAAGAAATTTTTCACTCCATCAAGATCATATAAGTTTGTTTTACCTCATAAATGTAGTCAAATCTTTGCCGTCCCCCAGTGATCTCAATGCCTTCTCTCTCCTTATCAGTTCCCCTACTTCTATGGGTCTGTTTTGGGTTCTATATTCCACTCCATTGGTCAATTTGTCTATCCCAAAGCCAGTAATATACCATCTTAATTTCCATATCTTTAAAATAAGTCTTGAGTACTAATAAGGCAAGGACCCTCATTTTCTTCTTCTTTAGAAATGTTCGGCTATTTTGGGGCCTCTTTAGGCTCATCAAGTTCCTCACAAAATTAATGTACTTTTAAGTTAAATCTGTACATTGAATCATTTGTGAGAATCATCTTTTAGATACTGAATCTTCCTATTCAAGAAGATAATGTCTCTATATAATTTTTTAAATGTCTTACAATAATGTTTCATAATTTTTCCATACAACCTGCATATGTTTCTAGATTCATTTTTGTTCCTACTGTCAATAGTATCTTTTTCTGACTGATATCTTTTGTCTGTTGCTGTTGGAAAAAAGGCAATTGATTATTTTTTAATATGGATCTTAGATTCAGCCATCTTGCGACACTCGTTATTTCTAATAATTTGTGGATCCTTTTAGATTTTCAATAGAGACAATCACTTGAGAAAGACAGTGTTATATTTCTTCTTTTTCAGTCATTATTTTATTTCTATTTCCTGCCTTTCCACACATGCCAGGATTTTCAGAACAATGTTGAACAGAGGTGGTGATTGCAGGCCTCCTGCCTTTTTCCTGATTTTGGGAGACCACTTTTACATTTTACTAAGAAATACCAGGCTAAGAAAGCTCCCTTCTATTCCTAGTTTACCTTTAGCTTTATCTATGATAGATTTGACATCTCTCATTCTTTTTATCAATCTATTGAGAAAAACATATGACTTTAATGTGATATCTTTGTCTGGCTCTGGTATCAAGGTGATGCTGGCTTCGTAGAATGAGTTCAGAAGCATTCCTTCCTTTGCAAATAATTTGGAATAGTTCACAAAGAGTAGGTGCTAGTGCTTTTCTAAATGTTTGGTAGAATTCACCTGTGAAGTTGTCTAGTCCTGGACTATAGTTCGTTGGGAGTTTTTTTATTACGGATTCAATATCATTACTGGTAACTAGTCTGTTGATATTTCCTATTTCTTCCTGGTTCAATGTTGGGAGATTGTACATTTATAGGAATTTTTCCATTTCTTCTAGATTGTCCATTTTATTGGTGAAAAACTGTTCATAGTAATCTCTTATGATCCTTTGTATCTCTGTGGTGTCAGTTATAAATTCACCTTTTTCATTTCTGACTTTATTGATTTGGCCCCTCTTTTTTTTTCTTGATGAGTCTGGCTAAAGGTTTATCAATTTTGTTTATCTATATCTTTTGACTTACATGTAAAGTAGTTATTGACGGGTAAGTAATTGCTGCCATTTTTTAAATTGTTTGGGTCGTTTTTGTAGTTGTTTTTTGTTCTTTTTTTACTCTCTTCCCTTGTGATTTGATGATTATCTTTAGTGTTATACTTGGATTCCTTTCTTGTTTTGTGTGTGTGTATCTATTATAAATTTTTGGTTTGTGGTTACCATGAGGTTTATGTATACCATTATATATGTATTAAGTAATTTATTTTAAGCTGCTCACCTCTTAAGTTCAAATGCATTTTAACAACCCTGCATTTCCATCCACCCCAATATTTACTGTTTTGACATCATATTTTACATCTTTTTGTTTTATGTATCCCTTTACCACTTATTGTGGATATAGGTAATTTTACTACTTTCATCTGTTAACTTTCCTACTAGTTTTGTATTTGGTTGATTTACTACCTTTACTATATAGTTGCCTTTACCAATGATATTTTTTTCTTTCATAATTTTCATATTTCTAGTTGTGACCTTTTCTTTTTTTTTTTTTTTAAATTTATTTTGAGGTGTGTTTATTACCCTTTGGACAAGTAAGCAGAACGTCCAACTGACCAAGATTCAAGGAGGGATGGTCAGAGCTGGCTTTAGAGGAAGACAGTGAGTCATATATGGAAATTTAACAAGGATCTAAGGAGGTTCCCTGTGGTGACAATGTTCATGGATCAATGAATATACAGGCCTGCTGGTCGGGTCTATTTCAGAAAAGTAAATTTGTTTTCTTGTAGGTAAATTCCAAAACCAGCTAATGTGGTCTCCAGGATCGAGGGGATATTATTAGAATCCCAGACAATGCTAAATCAGCAACCCCTTTCCCTTACTAATCTATCTAAAAACAAAAAAAAAAGTACTGCCCAAAACCCTCTCCTCATGTTTTCATTTTTCCCAGTGTCTTTTCAGGATGAGCCCTGACAGATAGTTGAACAACTGCCCTTTGGACGGTGGCTGCAGAGAGCTGAGCAAAGGGTCTTGGAATTCTGAAATACAGATCAGATGACATTCTTATAACTTAATTATCTTGAATTCTCTAATATTCTTTTATCTGTTGACATTATCATATTAAAATTTTATCATGCCTGAAATGTTTATTCTTGCAGTGAAAATCACTCCAGGTTACAATTTTTCCCCTTCTCAAATATACTGTTATTTCTCTAGATGGTTGTTTTTATTCCATCATCCATCATGATAAAAACTAGATAGCTAGTGGGAAGCAGCCACATAGCACAGGGAGATCAGCTCGGTGCTTTGTGTCCACCTAGAGGGGTGGGATAGGGAGGGTGGGAGGGAGACGCAAGAGGGAGGAGATATGGGGATATATGTATACGTATAGCTGATTCACTTTGTTATATAGCAGAAACTAACACACCCTTGTGAGCAATTATACTCCAATAAAGATGTTAAAAAAAAAAATGGCCTTTTCTTTTTCGCTTAGAGAAATCCCTTTAACGTTTCTTGTGAAGTTGGTTTGGTAGTGCTAAAAGCTTTTCTTGTCTGTAAAAGTTTTGACCTCTACATCAAATCTGAATGAAAGCCTTGTGGGTAGAGTATTTTAGGTTGTAGGTTTTTCCCTTGCATCACTTTAAGTATATCATGCCACTACTTTCTGCTCTGCAGGGTTTCTGCTGAAGTCAGCTGATAATCTTATGGAAGTTCCCTTTTAGGTAACTTGTTACTCTTCCTTGCTGCTTTTAATATTCTCTATTCTCTCTTTAGCTTTAGTTTTTGCTATTTTAATTATACAATGAATTGTATCTTGGTGTGGTCCTTTTTTGGGTTGATGCTGTTTGGGGCTCTCTGTGCTTCCTGGGCCTGGGGATGTCTGTTTCCTTTCCCAGGTTAGGGAGGTTTTCAGCTATTATGTTTTCAAATACGTTCTCTTCCCCTTTCTCTCTTCTCCTTCTGGGACCCCTATAATGCAAATGTTAGTATGCTTGATGCTGTCTTACAAGTCTCTTAAACTGTCCTCATTTCTTTTCATTCTTTTTTTCTTTTTCTTCAGCTTCACTGATTTCCACTACTCCATCTTCTAGCTAATTTGTTCCTCTGTATCATCTAATCTACTGCTGATTCCTTCTAGTGTATTTTTTCTTTCAGTTATTGCATTCTTACCCTCTGTTTAGTCATTTTATATTTTATAACTCTTTGTTAAAAACTTCTACCTTTTCACTCTGTTCATCCAATCTTCTCCTGATTTCTTTGCTATGTATCAATATTTGGTAGTTTGGTTCCATTTCCTGACCTTGGAGAACTGCCCTTTAGTAGGAAATGGCCTATCTGTTCCAGCAGCACACTCCTATCTGGTCACCAGAGCTGTATGCTCTAGGGGTGCCCCTTATGGAGACTGCATGGGCCCTTCTGTTACAGCAAGCTGACCACTATGAATGGTCTGGCAGGCGTGGCTGACCCCCAGTTCTGTTGGTTGCCAGGTCCTGCCTTATGTAGAGGCTGTCGGCTGCTGCTGGGTAGGGCTGGGTCACAAGGCAGCTGGCTGTGGATCCCCAAGGGGTCCCGAGGCTAGTGTTGGCTCACTGGTGGGCAGAGCCAGGTTTCCGGGTGGGTGGTTACAGGGCTTGGGTCCCTGGACCTAATGTTGATCTGCTGGTGGGTGGCGCCAGTTCTTGACACACCTGGCTACAGGGCCCAGGGTGTCCCAAAGATGGTGTCATCCTGTTCGTGAGTGGGGCTGGATCCTAGGGAGGCCTGCTGAGGGGTCCAAGGTGTCTTGGAGCTGGTGTTGGCTTGCTAGTGGGCAGGACCAGTACCAGGGCCTAGGGCGGGATGGGGTGTGAGGTGCACCAGGGCAGGTCCTGCAAACGAGTTGGTGAAGTCGGTCTGGGGCTAGTGCCGGCCCACTGGTGGGCAAAGCCAGGTCCCAGAGTCTCTGGCTGCAGGGTCCTGGAGGTCCTGGAGTTGGTGTATCAACCTGCTGGTGGGCAGGGCTGGGGCCCAAGGTGACGTGGGGCTGGTGCCTGCCCACTGGCTGGTGATGTTGGTCTAGGGCTAGTGCTGGCCAACTGGTGTGTACAGCCAAGTCCTAGGGTCTCTAGCTGCAGGACCCTCAGGTGGGGGGACTAGTGCCGGCTTACTACTGTGCAGGGCTTGGTCCTGGGCCCTCTGGTGGACAGGGCCAGGTCCCAGGATGGCTGTGGGCTCAGGGAGTCTTAAGGCAGCTGGCATGCTGGTGGGTGGGGCTGTGTCCAGCCCAGCTAGTTGCTTTGCCTGAGGCATCCCAGTACTGGCTGTGAAAGGCTGGTGGGTGGGGCCAGGTCCTGGAGCTAATAAGCTAAAGGGAGAATTCCAAAATGGTGCGTGCCAGCATCAGTGTCCTAATGGTAGAATGAGTTCCCAGAAATCTCTGCCACCAGTGTCTATGTCCCCAGAGTGAGCTGCAGTTGCCTCCTGCCTCTCCAGGAGGCTCTCCAAGATCAGCAGTTGCGTCTGAATCACACTCTTCTCAAACTACTGCTTCTGCCCTAGGTCCTGGAGGACGCAAGATTGTGTGTGTATCCTTTAAGAGTGGAGTCTATTTCCCACAGCCGTCTGGCTCTCCCAAAAGTAAGCACTGCTGGCCTTCAAAGCCAAACATTCTGGGGGCTTGTCTTCCCAGTGTAGGATGGCTGTACACCAGAAACTAACACAACATTGTAAATATATATATATATTCTTTTTCATATTCTTATCCATTATGGTTTATTACAGGGTATTGAATAAAGCTCCCTGTGCTATACAGTAGGGCCTTGTTGTTTATCTATTTTACAAACAATAGTTTGTATCTGCTAATCCCAACCTCCTAATTTATACCTCCCACTCCCTTCCCCTTTGGTAACCGTAAGTTTCTCTTCCATGTCTGTGAGTCTGTTTTGTAAGTAAGTTCATTTGTATCATATTTCAGATTCCACATATAAGTGATATCATATGATATTTGTCTTTCTCTTTCTGACTTACTTCACTTAGTATGATAATACCTAGGTCCATCCATGTTGCTGTAGACTGCATTATGAAATTTAATGAAGATTTTAGGGTCCAGCACATGATACCTTTTTATAAATGTTTCACATGTTCATGAGAAGCATACATACTCTCTAATTTGGGGTTAAGAGTATATTAAACCAAACTTGATACTCAGGTTGTTCAAATCTTTATTTTTAAGCTTTGTCTTTTGACCTCATTGATAAGTTGGGAGAGATGGGTTGAAATTATCCACAATGACGGAGGATTTGACAATTTCGCCTATATACATCCAATATAGCTTTATTTGTACATTTTGAGATCTTTGTTTTCAGGTGCATACAAGTTCAGTATGACATCTCCTAAAAAATTTAAACTTTTATCATATGCAGTGACTATATTACTAATAATCCTTTTTATCCCAAAGTATATATCTACATACCTCTTTCCTTTGGTTAGTCATCTCCTGGTATAAAAAGAACTATACCAGATGTGGCTATTATTAACAATACACAGCCTATTTATGTTTTTTAATCAGATCTAAACATCTATGTCTTTCAAGAGCAAGTTTAATCAACTGACATTAATGGTAATTACTTATTTCAACATCTTACTATTTAATTTGTCCTAAGGTTATGCTTCTTTTTATTTTTTTTATGGATCTGATGAACTTTCTTTTGGTTGTTTTGTTTTGTTTTTCTTACTACTCCCTTCACCCTCCAACTCATCTGTAAGCTTTATGCTCCGTTTCCATGAAGAATATCTTAGGACCCCTATCAAAGGATACATAGGCCTTAAAACCTTTAATCTCTGAAAAGCAAAAACCAATGAAAAGCCCTGAGCCAAGCGTGAAGCAATGTATCCAAATTAGAACTGAAAGTCAGTAGATTTTTTTAAATATATAAATTAAAAAAGTGGAAGACTAGAATTAATTCTAAAAAATAGAAAAAATAAAAAAGATAGAAGACATCTGAGATGGATAGATAGATGGATGGCAGTGAGGGAGGGAGGGAGAGAGAGAGAAAGGGCAGGTGAGAGGGAGAAAGGAAAGAAATCAGGCCGTGTGTCTGCTTCAGTACAACCTGTGAGCTAATATGGTTTTTCTATCTTTAAACAGGTAGAAAAAAAATCTATTTAAAATACTATTTCATAAACTATAAAAATTATATGGAATTCAAATTTCACTGTGCATGAAAATTTATTGTAACAGAAAAACACACATTTGTTTACACATTGTGGCTGCTTGAGCACTGTATGTCAAAGTTGAGTAGCTGGTACAAGACAAGGATGTCTCCTGTCACTAGTCCTTTTCAACATCATACTAGAGGTCCTTACTAATGCAATTAGACAAGAAAAGGAAATAAAAGGTAATACAGACTGGGAAGGAAGACATTAAACTGGCTTTGTTTGCAAAAGATATTTTCATGCATGATGTGCAGAAACCTGAAAGAATTAACAAAAACATTCCTGGAACAAATAAGCAATTATACCAAGGTTGCAGGACACAGGGTAAATATACAAAAGTCAATCATTCTTTTATATACCAACAACAAACAAGTGGAATTTGAAATTAAAGACACAATATCACTTACACTAAGACCCCAAATAATGAAATACTTAAGATATAAATCTAACAAAATATGTACAAGATCTATATGAGCAAATTAAACTAATGCTTGAAATCAAGGAAGAACTAAATAGACAGAAGATATTCTGTGTTCATGGATAGGAAAACTCGATATTGTCAAGATGTAGATTCTTCCCAATTTAATCTATGCAATGCAATTCTCAATCAAAAGCACAGCAAGTTATTTTGTGGATATTCACAAACTGATTCTAAAATTTATATGGAGAGGCAAAAGAGCCAGAATAACCAACACAATATTGAAAAAGAACAAAATTGGAGGACTGACAGCAACCAATGTCAAGAGTCACTATAAAGTTACAGTAATTGAAGACAGTGCGGTTACTGGCAAAAGAATAGACAGATAAATAAAGGAACAGAACACAGAGCCCAGAAACAGATCCCATAAATACAGTCAACTGATCTTTGACAAAGGAATAAAGGTAATAAAATGGAACACTGACAGTCTTTTCAACAAACAGTGCTGAAACAACTGGACATCCAGAGGCAAAAACATGAATCTAGCCACAGACCTACACCCCACAACAATTAACTTAAAATGGATCACAGATCTAACTGTAAAGCACAAAACCATCAAACCCCTATAAGATAACGTAGGAGAAAACCTAGAAACCTTGGGTATGACAATGACTCTTTAAATACAACAACAAAGGCACAATCTATGAAAGAAATAATGGATGTTTGACCCTATTAAAATAAAAAACTTCTGCACTACGAAAGATAATGTCAAGAGAATGAGAAGACAAGCAACAGATTAGGACAAAGTATTTGCAAAAGACACATCTGATAAAGGAATATTATCTAAAATATACAAAGAACTCTTAAAACTCAACAATACGAAAACAATCCAATTAAAAACTGAGCCAAAGACCTTAATAAACACCTCACCAAAGAATATATACAGATGGTAAATAAGCCTATGAAAAGACACTCCACATCATATGTCATCACAGAAATGCAAATTAAATCAACTAAGATCTACCACTACACACCTATTAGAATAGCCAAAATCTGGAACACTGACAGCACCAAATGCTGGCAAGGATGTAGAGCAACAGAAACTCATTTACTGTCAGTAGGAAGGCAAAATGGTACAGCCACTTAGGAAGACAGTTTGGCAAATTCCTATAAAACTAAACAGACTCTTACCACATGATCCAGCAATCGTGCTCCTTGGTAGTTACCCAAAGGAGTTGAAAACACGTCCACTCAAAAATCTGCACACAGATGTATATAGCAGCTTTATTCATAGTCGCCAACACCTGGAAGCAACCAAGGTGTCCTTCAGTAGGTATATGGACAAACTGTGATACATCTATACAGTGGAATATTATTTAGCAATAAAAAGAAATGAGCTATCAAGGCATAAAACGACATGGAGAAAACTTTAATGCATGTTACTAAGTGAAAGAAGCCAATCTGAAAAAGCTACATATTACATGATTCCAACTATATGATGGAAAAATATGGAGACAGTAAAACATGGTTGCCAGAGAGGGCAGAAGGGATGGATAGGCCAAGCACAGAGGATTTTTAGGGCAGTGAAAACACTCTGCAAAACACTATAATGATGGGTACATGTCATTTTACATTTGTTCAAACCCATGGAATGTAAAACACCAAGAGTGAACCCTAACATAAACTATGGACTTGGGTAATTATAATGTGTCAACATACGTTCATCAATTGTAACCAATGTGCCACTCTGGTGTGAGATATTAATAATGGGGGGGGGGGGACTATGCATATTGTGGTGGCAGGGGATATATGAGAAATCTCTTTACCCACCCCTCAATTTTGATGTGAACCTAAAACTGCTCCTGAAAAATAAAGTCTTTAAAAAAAAGAAAAGTTGAGTTACTGCAACAGAGACCATAATAGCCCTGCAAAGCCTAAAATATCTGCTATCTGTCCCTTTAAGAAAAAGTTTCCTAGCCCCTGGTTTAATGTACTAAACAAACAGATTTGATCACGACAGTTTTTACCTGCCCTTCAAAATCTCACTAAGTCACCACCAAAGACATCTTAAAAATTTTATGTCCATTGTAATGCTGTAGTGAAAAGTATCATTACCTAATATTGGGGAACTCATGGAAGAGGAAAAAGAGTACTGGATCAGGATACAGAACAGAAATAGTACAGCTTCAACCACTGAAAAGAAAAATCCACTACAAAAAAAGTAGTTCTTCATTTAAAAAGCGTCACAAAAATTCCAATTTCAGATTCAATAAAATAGAAAGAGGCTGGGAACAAACATCAACGTAATGTTTAACTGAACCAGTCTTAGCCATTCATCCCAGCATATATAGAGAGTTACAGACAGCATCAACTTTTACTTCCAAGATCAAGTTCTCTGACCAACATGGAAACCAAATCCATGCTCAGCCTCAGAAGACATCTATCTTACCATGTGGTTGAAGCTGGAGAGAGAAGCGGAGGAGAGCCTTCAATAACACTGGCAGAGGATAAACAAAAGTTATGGAGATGACAAGAAACATTCTAGAAATCAAAACACATATATTTTTTAAAAACTTAGCTCTAAAAAAAAAAAAGAAACAACAATAACAAAACCACACAAGACCCCAAAAGATGCCACATGGTCAAATTCTAATCTTTCAGATAACAGATGATTTCCCTGTATAGTACAGAAAAAGATGAAAAACTTTTCACTTCATTCTATGAAGGTTGTATAAACATGATACCAAACCAGAAAGGGTAACACAAAAAACAAAATTAGAAGATTCCCATCTCATTTATGTTTATATCAAAATACATAAAATTAAATCCAGCAGTATATATTAAAAACCACCATAACCACGAACCACAATGACCAGGTAGTGTTTATTCTAGTAATACAAGGCCAGTGCAGCATCAGTAAGTCTATTAATACAATTCAGTATAATAAAATCTGAGACAAATTTTAATATATACCATCCTGACACATAACAAAAAGGCAGTTGACAAACTTTAACCCTTATTCTCGATTAGAAAAGAATAACAAACTCCTAAACAAGTTGAAATAGAAGAAAACTCCCTGAACTTGATATTTACTGGCAAAATATTAAAAGCATTCATTAAACTCAAATAAAGGATGAACATGATCTCTTCAACAACTGAATATTGTACCAAGAACCTTAGCCAATGTGAGAATATATGAAAAATATGTTAAGATTAAAATGTTGGAAAAAGAAGAGATAAAAATTGCATTTTTTATATATAATGAACTTTTTTTCCTTTCTGGAAAACACAAGAAAATTAATTGAGAGAAAACAATCACTTATACAAGTACAAGCACATAAAATTTACCAAATTTCCTACAGACCTACAACAATAACCAGACTTCAACAGAAATATGGGGAAAAGATCCCATTCAAAGGAATAAATGCTATAAAATAGCTAGGGATAAATCTGAGGGGGAAAAAAGATACAAGACAAAGCCAATGTGAAGAAAACTTTCTTGATGAACATTAAAACATGAATGACCACCCCCCCAAAATGAGAGCCATGCATATCATGGATGGAAAGATTTAGTATCACAAAAATGTCAATTCTTTATAAACAAGATTTATAGAAATTCCAATCACAGTCTCAAGAGAGTATTTTTCTTCTTCACTTCAAAATTAATAATTCTAAATTCATTTGGAAGAACTGATGTGTGAGAATTAGCAAAGAAAATCTTCAAGGAAAAAAGAAAAATAACAATGACAGGAACTTAGTACCCTCTAGATATTAAAGCTCCTAGAATTGAATTAGGGTGGAACATTAAGAGGCAATACCTGTAATACATTTAACAACAAAACATTAATACAAAATTGGCTTTAGGTAAATAGTTATTAAATAATGCTATAGAAAAGAGGATAAAGAATGTGAAAAGGCAATTTACAGGAGGGGAAAGGCAAGTCTAATCTGAAAAGATATACTAGCATTTGAGAAAGTGAAAATTAAAATGCTAAGATTATTTTTTTCTTTAACTCTGGCAAACTTAAAAAATAGCAACATTAAATGCTATAAGACTATAAGGAAACAGGTACTGTCATGTGATTGACAGGAATATAAATTATTACCATCTTTTTGCAACATAATCTGGTAGGATTTATTAAGATGTAAAATGAACACATGATACTTAGAACTGCAATACCACGTTTAGGAATCTATCTTATAAATATACATACTAATGTTCTAAAAGACTTTGTACAAAGATAATCACTGCTTTATTATAAATAACAAAAATAGCAAAAAAACCCCCACAAAAACAAAAAACCAAAACAACAAAAACATCCTAAGCGTTCATTAATGAAGAAATAATTTAAAATTTTGGATGAGGTTATGCTATGGATTACTATGTAGTAATGTATTAAAAAGTATTAATAATAAATTGATATGTACTGAAATATAAACATTACACAGAAATTTATAATTCTAAGGAGATAGTATGATCCCATTTATGTAAAAAACAAAAAAATTCCCTATCTATAAATATGTCTGTGTATGCAATTATTTAAGAAATATAAATACTTATGTCAAAGGCTTATGCCAAATTATTCTTTGTTTTCTAATAATTAACTCTATATGCCATGTCATCATAAATAGGAGGCATCTTTAATTATAAAAAAATTTTTCACAACTTTTCAAATTAAATATATTACATACTGTTTTACAACCAGCTATAGGTCATGATTATCTAACTATATAAATATTTTAGCCAAAGCTTATACATAAAGACAGTGTGCAACTTTTAAAATCTGACATTTAAGGTCACCTTCAGCATGCTAAAAGGAGAATTTAATTGTGCTTACCGATTTCATTAATCACTGCTCTTATTTTGGAGACAAAAGGACCAACTTCACTGGAATTCATTTTGACTCTTTCCTTAAGGTCAGCACCTGCAAAGTATTTTATTTACAAATATAATCTAGTTATAAACAAAATTTTAAGGCAACAAACTGAACATTTACTTAAGATTCATATATAACTTGAAGACAGATTAGATTTATCTATCAAAGGAATTACAGTATCTAAGTTTTCCTTCCCAAAGACCAGCACCAGATTGAATAAAATATTTGTTTGTTCATGTATCTACCATGTGCTTAAAGTAATGCTTCTGAAACTTCATGGTCTCAGAACCCCTTTATACTCTTAGAGAAGGAGGCATTGTTAAGATTATATATATCTACCAATAGTTATTCTATTAGAAAATGAAACAACAAAATTTTTAAAATATTTATTTATTCATTGAATAATACAAATAAAGCCATTCCTGTTAACATAAATGATTACAGACTGATGCCACTTTCTTGGTTCTTGAAAAGATGCTGGCAGTTCTATCCACCACTGCTTCTGTCCCATCAGTGCAAATGCCAACCCAGTAAAAAGGGCAAATCACACCTTCCTGCTATGAAAATCATTGTGACTTCATGGATGCCCACCTTGGTGACTGCAGATCACATTTGAGAATCACTGGCTTGAAAGTATATGCAAATTGACAATTTCATAATTATGAGTTTATCACAGAATCATAACTTTGGAACAGATAAAAATAAACATAAGGAATTCCTTAAGGGATTGTTTACTCTGTGGCTCAACAAAGACATTCTTTTTAATAAAATTAAACTCACTGAGAAAAGGTAGGTCCCCATTAAAATAAACAAACAAATAAAAAACAAAGTAAAATTACAGCATAGATGGTATATACTCAGCTACTTATTCTATTATTAGCCCATTATAAATTGATCATGACTAGACGTAACATCAAGTAGCAGCTGATTCTGAGCCCATATACTTCCTGTGGAAGTGAGAACTGCAGTTGACAAAACACATATCCTACAACCCATCAGTTCTTAGGTATATATACCCTAGAAAATCTCTCAAATATATGCCCAAGGAAATACATACAACATTCAATGCAACATGTATAAAAATAGCAAAAAAAATGGAAAAAACCTAAATCCACCAAAAGGATTAATAATAAAACTGGGACATATTTATACAACAAAATGTTATATGTGCAGCATGAAAATGAAGGAATTAGAGTATAAATATGGATAAATCTAATGATGTTGAAGGATTTATAATTATATAAATAAATACAATATATATTTATCATTATATATAATTACTGAAAGATACACAGGATAATAACCATTTAAATAAGTTTTTAGAGGGAGGGGCAAGATGGCGGAAGAGTAAGACGCGGAGATCACCTTCCTCCCCACAGATACATGAGAAATACATCTACACGTGGAACTGCTCCTACAGAACACCCACTGAACGCTGGCAGAAGACGTCAGACCTCCCAAAAGGCAAGAAAATCCCCACGTACTTGGGTAGGGCAAAAGAAAAAAGAAATAACAGAGACAAAAGAATAGGGACGGGACCTGCACCAGTGGGAGGGAGCTGTGAAGGAGGAAAGGTTTCCACACACTAGGAAGCCCCTTCGTGGGCAGAGACTGCGGGTAGCAGAGGGGGGAAGCTTCGGAGCCACAGAGGAGAGCGCAGCCACATTGGTGCGGAGGGCAAAGCAGAGATTCCCGCACAGAGGATCAGTGCCGACCAGCACTCACCAGCCCGAGAGGCTTGTCTGCTCAGCCGCCGGGGCGGGCGGGGCCTGGGAGCTGGGGCTCGGGCTTCGGTGCTAGCCGGGAGGGAGTCCGGGAAAAAGACTGCAGCTGCCAAAGAGGCAAGAGAATTTTTCTTGCCTCTTTGTTTCGCGGCGCGCAAGGAGAGGGGATTCAGAGCGCCGCCTAAACGAGCTCCAGAGACGGGCGCGAGCCGCGGCTATCAGCGCGGATCCCACAGCAACGGGGACGCAGAGGGAAAAACGGAGAGATTCCCGCACAGAGGCTCGGCGCCGAGCAGCACTCACCAGCCCGAGAGGCTTGTCTGCTCACCCGCCGGGGCGGGCGGGGGCTGGGAGCTGAGGCGCGGGCTTCGGTCGGATCCCAGGGAGAGGACTGGGGTTGGCTGCGTGAACACAGCCTGAAGGGTCTAGCGCACCACAACTAGCCGGGAGGGTGCACGAGAAAAAGTCTGCAGCTGCCGAAGAGGCAGGAGACTTTTTCTTGCCTCTTTGTTTCGCGGCGTGCAAGGAGAGGGGATTCAGAGCGCCACTTAAACGAACTCCAGAGACGGGCGCGAGCCGCGGCTATCAGCGCGGACCCCAGAGACGGGCATGAGACGCTAAGGCTGCTGCTGCCGCCACCAAACAGCCTGTGGGCAAGCACAGGTCATTCTCCACACCGCCCCTCCCGGGAGCCTGTGCAGCCCGCCACGGCCAGGCTCCCGTGATCCGGGGACAACTTCCCCGGGAGAGCGCACGGCGCGCCTCAGGCTGCTGCAACGTCACGCCGGCTTCTGCCGCCGCAGGCTCGCCCCGCCTCCTCCGTACCGCTCCCTCCCCCCGGCCTGACTGAGCCAGAGCCCCCGAATCAGCTGCTCCTTTAACCCCGTTCTGTCTGGGCGGGGAACAGACGCCCTCAGGGGACCTACATGCAGAGGCGGGTCCAAATCCAAAGCTGAACCCCGGGAGCTGTACGAACAAAGAAGAGAAAGGGAAATCTCTCCCAGCAGCCTCAGAAGCAGCGGATTAAAGCTCCACAAACAACTTGATGTGCCTGCATCTGTTGAATACCTGAATAGACAACGAATCATCCCAAATTTAGGAGATGGACTTTGGGAGCAGGATATATTAACTTTTCCCCTTTTCCTTTTTTTTGTGAGCGTAGATGTGTATGCTTCTGGGTGAGATTTTGTCTGTATAGCTTTGCTCTCACCGTTAGTCCTAGAGTTAGGTCCGTCCGTTTTTTTTTTTTTTTTTTTTTTTTTTGGCTTAAAAATTTTTTTTTTCCCTAATAAATGTTTTCTTAATAATTTTTTCCTTATTTTCTATTTTTAAAAAATTTTTAATAAGTTTTTTCATATTTTTTATTTTAAAAAATTAAAAAATTTTTTTTCTTAATAAATTTTTTCTAAATAATTTTTTTCTTATTTTTAGTATAAAAAATTAATAAATCTATTTTTAAAAATTAAAAAAAAAATTTTTTTCTTAATAAATTTACTCTTAATAATTTTTTTCTTATTTTTTATTATAATTGCTTTATTTTATTTTATTTTATCCTCTTTTTTTCTTTCTTTCCATTTTTTCTCCCTTTTATTCTGAGCCGTGTGGATGAAAGGCTCTTGGTGCTCCAGCCAGGCATCAGGGCTGTGCCTCTGAGGTGGGAGAGCCAACTTCAGGACACTGGTCCACAAGAGACCTCCCAGCTCCACATAATACCAAACGGCGAAAATCTCTCACAGATCTCCATCTCAACATCAAGACCCAGCTTCACTCAACGACCAGCAAGCTACAGTGCTGGACACCCTATGCCAAACAACTAGCAAGAGAGGAACACAGCCCCATCCATTAACAGAGAGGCTGCCTAAAATCATAATAAGGCCACAGACACCCCAAAACACACCACCAGACGTGGACGAACCCACCAGAAAGACAACATCCAGCCCCATCCACCAGAACACAGGCACTAGTTCCCTCCACCAGGAAACCTACACAACCCACTGAACCAACCTTAGCCACTGGGGACAGATACCAAAAACAACGGGAACTACGAACCTGCAGCCTGTGAAAAGGAGACCCCAAACACAGTAAGATAAGCAAAATGAGAAGACAGAAAAACACACAGCAGATGAAGGAGCAGGGTCAAAACACACCAGACCTAACAAATGAAGAGGAAATAGGTAGTCTACCTGAAAAAGAATTCAGAATAATGATAGTAAGGATGATCCAAAGTCTTGGAAATAGAATAGACAAAATGCAAGAAACATTTAACAAGGACGTAGAAGAACTAAAGAGGAACCAAGAAACGATGACAAGCACAATAAATGAAATTAAAAATACTCTAGATGGGATCAATAGCAGAATAACTGAGGCAGAAGAACGGATAAGTGACCTGGAAGATAAAATGGTGGAAATAACTACTGCAGACCAGAATAAAGAAAAAAGAATGAAAAGAACTGAGGACAGTCTCAGAGACCTCTGGGACAACATTAAACGCACCAACATTCGAATTATAGGGGTCCCAGAAGAAGAAGAGAAAAAGAAAGGGACTGAGAAAATATTTGAAGAGATTATAGTTGAAAACTTCCCTAATATGGGAAAGGAAATAGTTAATCAAGTCCTGGAAGCACAGAGAGTCCCATACAGGATAAATCCAAGGAGAAACACACCAAGACACATATTAATCAAACTATCAAAAATTAAATATAAAGAAAACATATTAAAAGCAGCAAGGGAAAAACAACAGATAACACACAAGGGCATCCCCATAAGGTTAACAGCTGATCTTTCAGCAGAAACGCTGCAAGCCAGAAGGGAGTGGCAGGATATACTTAAAGTGATGAAGGAGAAAAACCTACAACCAAGATTACTCTACCCAGCAAGGATCTCATTCAGATTTGATGGAGAAATTAAAACCTTTACAGACAAGCAAAAGCTGAGAGAGTTCAGCACCACCAAACCAGCTTTACAACAAAGGCTAAAGGAACTTCTCTAGGCAAGAAACACAAGAGAAGGAAAACACCTACAATAACAAACCCAAAACATTTAAGAAAATGGGAATAGGAACATACATATCGATAATTACCTTAAATGTAAATGGATTAAATGCTCCCACCAAAAGACACAGACTGGCTGAATGGATACAAAAACAAGACCCATATATATGCTGTCTACAAGAAACCCACTTCAGACCTAGAGACACATACAGACTGAAAGTGAGGGGATGGAAAAAGATATTCCATGCAAATGGAAATCAAAAGAAAGCTGGAGTAGCAATTCTCATATCAGACAAAATAGACTTTAAAATAAAGACTATTACAAGAGACAAAGACGGACACTATATAATGATCAAGGGATCGATCCAAGAGGAAGGTATAACAATTGTAAATATTTATGCACCCAACATAGGAGCATCTCAATACATAAGGCAAATACTAACAGCCATAAAAGGGGAAATCGACAGTAACACAATCATAGTAGGGGACTTTAACACCCCACTTTCACCAATGGACAGATCATCCAAAATGAAAATAAATAAGGAAACACAAGCTTTAAATGATACATTAAACAAGATGGACTTAATTGATATTTATAGGACATTCCACCCAAAAACAACAGAATACACATTTTTCTCAAGTGCTCATGGAACATTCTCCAGGATAGATCATATCTTGGGTCACAAATCAAGCCTTGGTAAATTTAAAAAAATTGAAATCGTATCAAGTATCTTTTCCGACCACAACGCTATGAGACTAGATATCAATTACAGGAAAAGATCTGTAAAAAATACAAACACATGGAGGCTACACAATACACTACTTAATAACGAAGTGATCACTGAAGAAATCAAAGGGGAAATCAAAAAATACCTAGAAACAAATGACAATGGAGACACGACGATCCAAAACCTATGGGATGCAGCAAAAGCAGTTCTAAGAGGGAAGTTTATAGCAATACAAGCCTACATCAAGAAACAGGAAACATCTCGAATAAACAACCTAACCTTGCACCTAAAGCAATTAGAGAAAGAAGAACAAAAAAACCCCAAAGCTAGCAGAAGGAAAGAAATCATAAAGATCAGATCAGAAATAAATGAAAAAGAAATGAAGGAAACAATAGCAAAAATCAATGAAACTAAAAGCTGGTTCTTTGAGAAGATAAACAAAATTGATAAACCATTAGCCAGACTCATCAAGAGAAAAAAGGAGAAGACTCAAATTAATAGAATTAGAAATGAAAAAGGAGAAGTAACCACTGACACTGCAGAAATACAAACGATCATAAGAGATTACTACAAGCAACTCTATGCTAATAAAATGGACAACCTGGAAGAAATGGACATATTCTTAGAAATGCACAACCTGCCGAGACTGAACCAGGAAGAAATAGAAAATATGAACAGACCAATCACAAGCACTGAAATTGAAACTGTGATTAAAAATCTTCCAACACACAAAAGCCCAGGACCAGATGGCTTCACAGGCGAATTCTATCAAACATTTAGAGAAGAGCTAACACCTATCCTTCTCAAACTCTTCCAAAATATTGCAGAGGGAGGAACACTCCCCAACTCATTCTACGAGGCCACCATCACCCTGATACCAAAACCAGGCAAAGATGTCACAAAGAAAGAAAACTACAGGCCAATATCACTGATGAACATAGATGCAAAAATCCTCAACAAAATACTAGCAAACAGAATCCAACAGCACATTAAAAGGATCATACACCATGATCAAGTGGGGTTTATTCCAGGAATGCAAGGATTCTTCAATATACGCAAATCAATCAACGTGATACATCATATTAACAAATTGAAGGCGAAAAACCATATGATCATCTCAATAGATGCAGAGAAAGCTTTCGACAAAATTCAACACCCATTTATGATAAAAGTCATGCAGAAAGTAGGCATAGAGGGAACTTTCCTCAACATAATAAAGGCCGTATATGACAAACCCACAGCCAACATTGTCCTCAATGGTGAAAAACTGAAACCATTTCCACTAAGATCAGGAACAAGACAAGGTTGCCCACTCTCACCACTATTATTCAACATAGTTTTGGAAGTGTTAGCCACAGCAATCAGAGAAGAAAAAGAAATAAAAGGAATCCAAATCGGAAAAGAAGAAGTAAAGCTGTCACTGTTTGCAGATGACATGATACTATACATAGAGAATCCAAAAGATGCTACCAGAAAACTACTAGAGCTAATCAATGAATTTGGTAAAGTAGCAGGATACAAAATTAATGCACAGAAATCTCTTGCATTCCTGTATACTAATGATGAAAAATCTGAAAGTGAAATTAAGAAAACACTCCCGTTTACCATTGCAACAAAAAGAATAAAATACCTAGGAATAAACCTACCTAAGGAGACAAAAGACCTGTATGCAGAAAATTATAGGACACTGATGAAAGAAATTAAAGATGATACAAATAGATGGAGAGATATACCACGTTCTTGGATTGGAAGAATAAACATTGTGAAAATGACTCTGCTACCCAAAGCAATCTACAGATTCAATGCAATCCCTATCAAACTACCACTGGCATTTTTCACAGAACTAGAACAAAAAATTTCACAATTTGTATGGAAACACAAAAGACCCTGAATAGCCAAAGCAATCTTGAGAACGAAAAATGGAGCTGGAGGAATCAGGCTCCCTGACTTCAGACTATATTACAAAGCTACAGTAATCAAGACAGTTTGGTACTGGCACAAAAACAGAAATATAGATCAATGGAACAGGATAGAAAGCCCAGAGATAAGCCCACGCACATATGGTCACCTTATCTTTGATAAAGGAGGCAAGCATATACAGTGGAGAAAAGACAGCCTCTTCAATAAGTGGTGCTGGGAAAATTGGACAGGTACATGTAAAAGTATGAAATTAGAACACTCCCTAACACCATACACAAAAATAAACTCAAAATGGATTAAAGACCTAAGTGTAAGGCCAGACACTATCAAACTCTTAGAGGAAAACATAGGCAGAACACTGTATGACATAAGTCACAGCAAGATCCTTTTTGACCCAGGTCCTAGAGAAATGGAAATAAAAACACAAATAAACAAATGGGACCTAATGAAACTTAAAATCTTTTGCACAGCAAAGGAAACCATAAACAAGACCAAAAGACAACCCTCAGAATGGGAGAAAATATTTGCAAATGAAGCAACGGACAAAGGATTAATCTCCAAGATTTACAAGCAGCTCATGCAGCTCAATAACAAAAAAACAAACAACCCAATCCAAAAATGGGCAGAAGACCTAAATAGACATTTCTCCAAAGAAGAGATACAGATTGCCAACAGACACATGAAAGAATGCTCAACATCATTAATCATTAGAGAAATGCAAATCAAAACTACAATGAGGTATCATCTCACACCGGTCAGAATGGCCATCATCAAAAAATCTAGAAACAATAAATGCTGGAGAGGGTGTGGAGAAAAGGGAACACTCTTGCACTGCTGGTGGGAATGTAAATTGATACAGCCACTATGGAGAACAGTATGGAGGTTCCTTAAAAAACTAAAAATAGAACTACCATATGACCCAGCAATCCCACTACTGGGCATATACCCTGAGAAAACCATAATTCAGAAAGAGTCATGTACCAAAATATTCATTGCAGCTCTGTTTACAATAGCCAGGACATGGAAGCAACCTAGGTGTCCATCATCGGATGAATGGATAAAGAAGATGTGGCACATATATACAATGGAATATTACTCAGCCATAAAAAGAAATGAAATGGAGGTGTTTGTAATGAGGTGGATGGAGTTAGAGTCTGTCATACAGAGTGAAGTAAGTCAGAAAGAGAAAAACAAATACAGTATGCTAACACATATATATGGAATCTAAGGGAAAAAAAAAAAAAAAAAAAGAGGTCATGAAGAACCTAGTGGCAAGATGGGAATAAAGACACAGACCTACTAGAGAATGGACTTGAGGATATGGGGAGGGGGAGGGGTGAGATGTGACAGGGTGAGAAAGTGTCATGGACATATATACACTACCAAATGTAAAATAGATAACTAGTGGGAAGCAGCCGCATAGCACAGGGAGATCAGTTCGGTGCTGTGTGACCACCTAGAGGGGTGGGATAGGGAGGGTGGGAGGGAGGGAGATGCAAGAGGGAAGAGATATGGCAACATATGTATATGTGTAACTGATTCACTTTGTTGTAAAGCAGAAGCTGGCACACCATTGTAAAGCGGTTGTACTTCAATAAAGATGTTAAAAAAAAAAAAAAAAAAACCCACAAAACAAAAAAAAAAAAAAAAAAAAAAAAATAAGTTTTTAAAAGAAGAATGCTATGTAGGGGTATAAAACATACATGGAAATGATAAATTCCAAATTCAATTGGTGGTGACCTCTGTGAGGGAGGGAGAGAGATGTGATTGGCAATAGACACAGAGAACTTCAATCTTATTTGTAATACTGTGTTGCTTAAGTGGTGGGTACTCAATATGGTAGGTAGTCATGATTTTTGGATGTCTGATATATGTCTTCATAATTAATTTTTTCCATGAAGAATTAAAATTTAGCATGGAAGAAAAATGTTAGTAGTGTCAAAAGAATTCTAAACTAGTAGGATGTATTTGTTAAAGAAATAATGGTTCAACTCACTGTCATTTAACATTAAGAATATAATTTTAAATTGAGAATATAAAATGTTGCCTAGTGCATGTTAGCTAATACATATTGGTTAATAAAAGTAGCTAAATGTAGTGTGGTATGGGGGAAGGGAACAGACGAAAGAGGAGCCAAAGCAATGAAGAAGTGAAAGCTGATGGGACAGATAGGGACGCTGGATGAGGTGGTCCTGAAGAAGCCCCTGTAACTGCATCATGGGATCCATCACGTCCTCCGGCCTCAGGGCACCATTAGGGTACCCTCTAACACACTAACTAGAGCTCCGATGGGGGGTCTTTACCAACATTTTGCCCCTGTGACCACACAGCAGGCTTTGAAAACCACACTCAGGTTAAAGAGACTAGGCTGCTGGAAGCCATGCCAGGACCTAAAGGGAATCAAGGTTTGCTCTTAACACGTGTGGCCCATTAACTGCACACTAGTCCCAGCAGAGAAGTGTAGAAGATGTGTTTCGTTACGGAATGCAGCTTTATCCACACAATGGTATGGGAGAGAAAATGAGTATCTTTAAAGTGAAGAAAGAAAATTACTGCCAATCTAGAATTCCAAACAAATCAAACCTATCCTTCAAAATGATGGTGAAATAAAGACATTTTACACACCCACTCACAGACACACACATCCACAAACAACAATTTGTCACCAGCAGACCCATGCGAAAAGAAACACTACAGGGAATTCTTCAAGCAGATTATGAGAGTAGAGTTTTAAATCTTATTTTATACTCCTTACAAGTGATATGTCTTAAAATATAAGGGCACAGACTGGTTAAAGTAAAAGGGTAAAAAACTTGCAAACACTAAGCAAAAGAAAACTTGTAAAGTTATCTTCATCTCTGACAAAAGAGAAGTAAGGCAAGAAACATCACTCAAGCTAGAGGGTTATTTTATAATAATAAATATGATGATCCATTAAAAAAGCCATAAGAATTCTAAATTGGCATACATAAAAAAGACAGCCCCAAAATACATAAAGCAAAAACTAACAGAACTAAAATGAAAAACTGCCAGGTCTACAACCACAGTGGATTTTAACAGACCTTTCACAGTAACTGATAAAGCAAGCACTCAAATATCCTTTCAAATATTCCTATCAAGAAGTAAAAAATAGGAAAAAATTAATCCCAAAGTAGAAACTGGAGCAAAAAAAACTTTTAAATAGAAAACAAATGTGCGAGAGAAAAATCAAAATAGTTGGTTCTTTGGAAAAAAACTAAAATAAATGATAGACCTTTTAGCAAGACTCATCACAGATAATCAGAGAAGGCACAAGTCCCAATCGAGAATGAAAAGGAGGGTAATACTAAGGATTTTACAGACAATAAAACAATATTATTAAAAATTTTGGCCCAATGGATTTGAAAAACGACAGGAAATGAACAAATTCCTAGGAAAACACAACTTATTAAAACTGACAAAGAAATAGAAAATCTGAAAACACAAATACATATTAAAGAAATTGAATATGTAATTAAAAACTTTCCTACAAAGAAAACTGCATGCCCATATGGCTCCAATAGTAAATTCTTCCAAACATATAATGAAAAACATTTACCATCAATCTTAAAAATGCTTACATGGAGAACAGCAAAACAAAAACTTGAAAAGAACATTGTAAGAAAAAAACATGACAGGCCAATTTTTCTCATAAATAAAGTCTCAAAAAATCCTAAACAAAGTATCAGTGTATCATGCCTAGTAGTAACATAAATAAAATATATCAAGACCAATTTATACTCAGTCCAAGATTTATGACTGGACTTAAATTTTTAATATTAAATTTTTTAATTTATGAAATTTTTAATTTACGTAATTGAGAAAGGTGAAAATCATATAAATTTTCAGTAGGTTGCAGAAAAGCAGTTGATAAAATTCAACACTCATTCTTTAACATCTTCACTGAGGTATAATTTACATAAAATAAAATTCAGTCATTTAAAATACACAATTCAATATTTTTTAAGTAAATTTACAGAGTTGTACAACCATCACCACAACCCAGTTTTAGAACATTTCCATTATCACAAAAAAGATCCCTAACACCCATATGCAGTCACTCCCTGTTCTCACCTCTAGCCCCAAACTAATCTACTGATATTTTCCTATAATTTTGCCTTTTCTGAACATTTCATATAAATAAACTCATATAATATATGGTCTTCTGTTTCTTTCTTTCACATAGCGTAGTGTTTTTCAGGTTCATCCATGATATAAAGATGAATCAGTACTTTTTATCTTTTTATTACCAAATAGTATTTCATTGTAGGGACAGACATTTTGTTTATCCATTCATTGGTTGATGGACATTTGGGTTGTTTCTACTTTTTTGGCTATTATGAAAAATACTACCATGAACGTCTGCATACAAGTCTTTGTGTAGAGAAATTTTTTCACTTGTCTTGGATAGAGTGGAATTGCTGGGCTATATTGTAAATTTCTATTTAACTTAAAAAAGGAAAGAAGAAAAAAAACCTGCCACTGTTTTCCATAGTGGCTGCACCACTTTACATTCCTATCAGCAATGCCTAAGGGTCTCTGTTGTCCTACAAGGTCACCAACACTAGTCTGCCCTTTTATCACAGCCATTTTAGTGGACATGAAGTGGTATTTATTATGGTTTTAAATTTGCATTTCCCTAATGACTAATGAGGTTAGCATCTTTTCAAGGTGCTTATTAGCCATTCATACAGTTTCTTGAGTGAAATGTCTATTCAAATCTTTTGCTCATTTTTTTGATGGATAATTTATTTTACTCTTACTGGGTTGTAAGAGTTATATCTTGGATACAAGTCCTTTTTCAGAAATATGATTCACAATATTTTCTCCCTATCTGTGGCTTATCTTTTGATGATTCTTGATGGTTTTTTGAAGTTTAATTTTAATGAAGTCCAATTTATCAATTTTTCTCTTTTATTACTTGTACTTTTGGTGTCCTCTCTAATTAACACTCATTATTAATTAAAAATTCATAGCAAAGAAAAGAATCTTTTTGATTTTATAAAGAGTAATTACAAAATACCTAACACCACCTTTAATGGTCAATTACTTCCTCTCAGAGATCAAGAATGAGACAAGTATTCTTTATCACTTCTACAGATGGGAACAGATGTACTAGTTTGTGTAATAAGAAAAATTTTTTAATCACAAGGAACAGAAGGAAAAAAATAAAACTTCCATCATTAGCAGATGACTTAATTATACATGAAGAATATCCAAAAGAATTTACAAACCATAAAAATAAGTGAATTTAGTAAGGTTGCTGGATATAGGTTCAATATAAAAAAATCAACTTTCTATGTACTAGCAAAAGAAATTTGTGAAATTTTAAAAAGATACCATTTATATTAACATTCAAAAATCAAAAAGCCAAGGAATAAATCTAATAAAAGATGTATAAAATCTTGACACAAAAACCTACAAAATCTAAATTAAAGAAGTCCTAAATAAATGGAGGAATATATCATTTCATGTGTTAGAAGATTCCATACTAAAAGATGTAAATTCTCTCCAAATTAATAGATTCGATGTGGTTCCAATCAAAATCCCAATGCTTTTTAGAAATTGACAAAGTGGATATGCAAAGGCCCAATAATAGTCAAGATAATCTTGAAGAAGAAAAAGCTGGAGAATTTATATTAAAATAAGATGTATTATAAAACTACAGTAATTAAGAAAATGTGACACTGGCTCAAAGATAGAGAAACAGAGCAATGGAACAGAATAGCAAGTCCAGAAAAGACCTGCTTGATTTATGACAAAGATGGCACTGCTGGAACATTCCAATAAATGGGGCTGGGACCACTGAAGGTTCATATGGGGAAAAACAATTCTTGACCCTTCATATCATATACACAAACAAATCAGTTAATGGTGCATTACAGCCTAAATTTGAAAGGTAAAACAAATAACTTCTAAATGAAAATATCCAGATATCTTCAAGATTTTGGTATAGACAAAGATTTTTAAAAGGTTTTTCCAACACTTTTAAAAGGAAAACACTAGAGTTCTTTAAAATTAAAAACTTCTGTTCATCAAAGGACATCATTAAGTGAGTGAATATACAAGTAAAAGAGTGGGAAATGGTATCTTAAATACATGTGTCCTGTGCATGTAAAGAACTATAAATCGGGAAGAAAAATATAAATAACCCAACTATAAAATATAGGCAAAAGATTCATACAGATAATTCACAGAAGAGAATATAACATTGGCTAATAAAGAGATGAAAAGGAATACAACATGACTAATCATCAAGGAAACACCGATTACAAACACAGATAGTTTTATAAGCAGTACAGTGCTAAAGTGTTGGTGAAGGTATAGAGCAATGAGAACTCTGATTTAATGCTGCTGGGAGTAAAATTGGTAAAAAAAAAATCACTTTGGAAAGCAATTCCACCCCAAGTATACACACCCAACAGAAACACATGATATGTACACTAAAGGACACGTATAAGCATATTCACAGAAGCATTATTCAGAATAGCTGAAACCAGCAATAACCCAAACATTCATCAACAGCAAAATGAATAAACTGTGAAATATTCCCACAAATACGAATATACTATTCCTAGATGAACAGTACATACTGAATCCCACAAACGTGTTGAGAAGAAGTCAACCTTAAAAGATACATGCTGGATAATTCCAGTTACATAAAGTTTGAAAACAGGCAAAATTAGTATTTGGTAATAAAAATCAGAAAAACCTCCACTATCTTTTGGGTGAGAGATGGTTAACAATAGGAGGAAGCATAAGGGATGAATTATGGTGTGCTGGTTATGGCAGTGTTCATTTCTTAATTTGGGTGGTGATTGCACAGGTGAGTTCATTTTGCAGAAATTTATTACTTACAGTTTGTGCAATTTTCCCTATGTACATTATAATTCAATTTAAAAATTTACGTTAAAAAAAAAAATTCCTTCTGCAGCCAATCAGGCCTCTTTTCTCTGTGGAGGCCTGGTGTGCAATGGCTGCAAAAAGCAGCCTCACACACCACTGTAAAGCAATTATACTCCAATAAAGATGTTAAAAAAAAAAAAAAAAACCAGATAACTAAGGCACTAAAAAAAAAAAAAAAGCAGCTTCCCTGGTAGTGCATGCAGCCTGTTGCTTGTATGGGTTGCCCTTAAGGACCTTCGAGACAGCCCTTACCAGTGGACATTCATGTCTGGCATCATGCTGTCCCCAATCTAGGCTCCAGACAGGTATGCAGGGTGCCTTTGGAAAGCCCCAGCACGCAGTGGCCAGGGTCCACACTGGCCAAGTCAGCACGTCCATCTGCACCAAACTGCAGAACAAGGAGCAAGTGATTAAGGCCCCACACAGGGCCAAGTTCAAGTTTCTGGGCCCCAGAAGATCCACATCCACATCCACATCCAAGAAGTGGATGAATCTGAAGACATGGTGGCAGAAAAGTGGATCATCCTGGATGACTACGGGTCAAATACATCCCTAATCGTGGGCCCCCTGGACAAATGGCAGACCCTGCACTCATGAAAGCCGTGGTGCTTTCCCTTCCTTACTCACGCCCACCAATAAATCCAACTTTCCTGCCCAAAAAACAAATGAAAAAAAATGACAAAAAAAAATCCTGACTCCATACACATTACCTGCTCCAGCTACCACCAATTTCTCTCCTCTTTTTTTTTAAAGCCAAACTCCTCAAAAGGGCTGCTCTTTCTGTCTCCCACCCTCTCCTCTTACACTATGTCTCTAAACAAGGGGGACAAAAAGATACTAAAAAATAAATATAATAAATAACCAAGATAAAAAGTGATAAATGTTTGGGAGTAAAAATAACAGGAAAGTGTGAATCTAGAGTGCAGAGGGAAGTAAAGTTGTGAACCACATTACAATATTAAATAGTATGATCACACTGGTCTTACTGAGAAAGTATAATAAAATTCAGTAAGATCTCTGTAGTCCATATATTCCTGATAATTTAATATTTGGTTCTAAGTTACATATTTTTAATTATTTGTATTGCTTTTGCAGTATCTACCGCAAACTCTTTTCAACTAAATATGTAGTGATCAGAAACGTAAATACCCCAAGTAGACAATGCATGGAGTTAATATATTATTTAACAATTCTGAGAGAATATAGTTCATTTAAATATTGCCCACTAAAATGGTCCTCTCCTAAAATCCTTGGACTTTTTTTAATAAATTCCTTCTTTTGAATATGCTTTAGGATTACTATGTAGTAAATTTCTACCTATTTATCTTTGTCGCAGACTAGTCCAGTGAGTAGAAAAGTTATGGAAAACAATGATAATATTCTTTGTTGTACATTGCAGGATACCTAGCTTCCTTGTCCCCCAATAACCAAATGAGAGTAAAGCCCCCTCAGTCATTGTGACAAGCAAAAATGTCCCCCTAAATTCTAATATCTTCCCCAATGAGTGTTACCATCCCCCTTGAGAGCTAATGCTCCAAGTCAGTGGCCTTCAACATTTTTTGTTCCCATTACAGCTAAAAAGAATTTTGAAAAACGATGCACTCCCTTGAACAGTTTTATATTGACATCTAAAATTTTTCATAATTTAAATAGTTGCAAGGATTGCAGTACACTATAAACACTGGCAGCTTAAAATACAACTGATATATACCACTGTCAATGCATCCAGTGCAATCTACATACCACAGTGACTTGACTCTCAACATCATTCATGTCTGAAACAAGAAACAAATCCTTGTTTAACGATAAGAAATACTACGTCATTTATTTTCTTTATGAACAACTTTATGAAGTGTTGTATTTCTACAACACTTTGCTGCGATTTTTTTCTGATGCAATCAGCTTTTATGCTTAAAATTTTTCTTTTGACCACTGTCATATTTCTTTGCAACAAAACATATATATTGTTTAAACTGAATTAATTTTTATTAAATTCCCTGTAACCATGAAGCACTAAGTTTAGAAGTTTTCCTCTGGACTGACTTTTCATTACAAGTATTATTAGCATAAAATTGATTGAAGCATAAATATATTACAAATCTGATAACAACTAGATATTAAAAGTAAACTTTTTTGGGAAATGTATCTCAATGAGATAGATAAGACTACCTTCCCTCCTTCTATTATTTCATATATCTATGCATGAAAATCATTTATTGCTAGAATACTTCAGCAATGTCACCTAATTCTTTCAACTCCTTTAGAGCCAGCTCTTGAAAAATCACATAGTAATCAAGAAGCATTTAACAATTCCATAAAAACTTTACTGTCCTTAAATTATGCTGAAAGCAATGAATTGGAAACTGCCAGAGTAAGAATAGGATCCTAGTTGAAATTTTCAACATTAGTATTTTAAAATACCCCTTTTATAGCAATTCAGAGCTTTCTTCCTCCCTGGGTCAAGGAAGCAAAAAAAGGCAAAATCAGGATTGACTACTGTAAAGTGCAAGAAGAGCAACTATGAAAGAGAAGATGGTAAAGAGTAACTTAACCTGCAGATCAGTCTGAAAAGTTCTACAAAAAAGTACATACAAGTTATCAGCTAGGTCCCTTTTAAACAATCTGTATCTCCTGAATGCCTAGAGGAAAACCCAACCTCAGTCTGGGGGATAATTGCTTTAAGTCATTTCCCTCGGAGTGCAGGTGCTGGGTCATGTGAAGTGAAAATGATCTTTAAAAGTTAATACCAAATTGTTTTTCCAAAGTAATTCCACCTCCATACATTATCACCAGCAGTGCATTGCTCCACATCATTACCAGTGCCTGGTATTGCCACACTTAGTAAGTTCTGCTCATCTAACGGGTGAGAAATGGTAGCTTTAAGCTGCATTTTTCTTAGTAGTAAAAGATGAAATGTCTCAGTTTTGTAGAACATTACTGTGCAGTGAACAAAGTCATCATTTCACAATTGTTCCAGTTTATGTACATGTACTATCAATCCAAAGCACCCTGGTCTTTTTTGCTCCTGCTCCAAATAGGCTTTCATCTCCTCCATCCAACCAAAACATCAGGTCAAGATAAGCCAGGATTTCCAGGTGGCTCAATCTGCATCTTAACCTCCAAAAAGCACCAGACGGAACAGATGCTCCCTGTGTCCTGGGGAGGTGTCTATCTAAAACCAGAAGATGTGTCTGTTCTCCTCTCCTGTACTGCTCTTGTATGGTGGTTGTATCAAGGTTATTCTAGCCTCAGAAAAGCAGCTGAGAAAGGGTCTTTCTTTTTTTAACTTATCAAAGAATATATGTGAGACTGGAATTATCTGTTCCATGAAATGTCTGGATAGAATGTTCCTCTGCAGTCATGGAGACCAAGTGTTCTCATTGTTACGGGACTAGTCAGGTTTTCGATTTCTTAAGTCAGTTTTGGTTAAGTTCTATTTTCTAATAATTTACCTATTCCACTTAAAATTTCAAATTCACTGACATCAGTTATTCTTAATATTATCTTACCAGATTAACCTCTGTGAAGTTTATACCTATGAGATCCTTTTTCAATCTGAATATTGTTTAGTTATTCCCTCACCCTTGATAAATCTTGTCAGAAATTTGACTATTTGACTTTTGAAGAACCAACTTTGGACTTTATTATCCTATTACTTACTGTGTATTTTTCCAAGTCATAAGTTTATGTTCATCTTCAGTTCTTTCCTTCTACCCTATCTGGGTTTATTCTGTAGTCACTTTTGTCATTTTTAAAAATTGGATTCTTAGTTTATTCATCTTGAGCATTTATTCTTTCTTAAAGTACAATCTAAACTATATTACACAACTTTTAAAGTATTTTGTTAGAATTTAATTCTGAATATGTTCTAATTTCCATTAAGATTCCTTTGTTGAGCTGTAAGTTATTTAGAAGTTATTTTAAATTCCCCACTGTAGGGGACTTTTTCTAATTACCTTTTGTAAATGACTTGTATCTTAACTGCCTGTAGTCACAGAATTCAGCCTTTGAAATCTGTGCAGGTTTTACAGCCAAGCAGATGGTTAATTTTCATGAATATTCCATGTGTGCTTAAAAGAGATGCACAGTCATCAACTGCTGAGGGCAATGATCCACACAGGTACATTACATTAACCCTCAGTAGGCCAGGAAAAATAATCAACACCCTTTATCAGCTGGGCTGATAGACTCTTTGTATTAATATTTTATTTAATATTTAGGTCATTTTATAAATAATTTACAGAAAAATAAAAGGACGATAAAAAATCAAATTAGTTGGAAATTTTAGTCAAAATTTAAATACATAAAATCCATATATTTTTATATTTTCCTGGTATGTGCACATATGTATATTATACATATACATACCTACAAATGCATAGTGTATGCATATATACACTCACATACTTACATATATCACACACACATACACACATAAACACATATGAAAAGGGTTATATCATTTGAATGAAATTGGTCATCAACTGACACACATGAACCTGGGACATACAGTTTTATAAAATCTGATTCCAGATTTCAAATATAGCTCTACTAAATGATCATTACTTCTTCCTGAACTTGCATTGTAGAAATGCTGTGCTTTTGAAAATTTGGATGGCTCATAAACTTGTTGAGGACAGCCATATTCATTGTTCCCTGATTGTAAATATTCATTTTTAGATTTATAAACATCTATCAGAATGATCAATGATTTGTTTTCTTTTCTACACCATATAGTCCCTTCCTGTCACCTCTGTATACACACCTGCCTTCAACACTCTTCAATTACAAGCTGTATCAAGTAAATGCTCATGTACATCATCATATGAAATGCAAGAATATGTCACATATCTTTTTTGGAAAAACTGAATAGTCCAACTTCTTGTCACAAGATACACAAAATACTGCATGGTGAAGTCCTTCCTACCTAATGACTAACTGGATGCAAATTTCATACTTCCTTTATAGAAACCACAGAAATATACTGCTCACTCATCAGTTCTTGAGTTCGAGAAAATTCATCTAGGATATTGTCATCTGATGACTCACAGTCTAAGATTTCACTCATACGATCAAGTTCACCACCATGATTAGGGCCTACAGTCTGCTGTCTCTTTTGACCATTATTTTACCCATCTAATAACTGTGAAATGTCTTCCTCTGTCAACTTTTCTACTCTTGTACCATTATGTGTAGAAAATGAAAAATTCTAAATTCTCAACTGTGTTCAGTGATAACTAAAAGAATGACTACAAAGATGGTACCTCCAGACTTCAGTTATATTTTCTTAAAATATGTGCAACTCTTGAGGCAATGCAATAAAAAAAAAAAAGATAATGCAATAGCAATGATTTGACCTCTACAAAATCTTTCTAGACAATTCCATCTTTCTTCCATTTTCTTATTTTTTTTCTTAGCATAGTTGGGAATAATTAAAGAGTAATGATAAAAATCATTCCTAGGATGATGAAATTACCAATATAAAGATAGTGATATGAGGTAAGAACCCACAGCATCTTAGATTCATAAAAAGTTCCAATGAACCCATACAGTAACTGCGAGAAAAGGAGTTTTAATTTTCTTTTTTAAAGTAAATTTTCTGTTCTTCAGAAGACCTCTAAGAAAGAATGAAAGTCATAAAACATCAATCCATACAAGCAAAATTGTTCAAAAAAGAAACTAGTAAATTAAATCTGGGTCCAGGGGACTCTGACGATATAAGGGTTAAGTTTACTAAATGACGTATTCAAATCTCCTATAGACTTACTTTTTCCTTGTTTAATCTATCATCAACTAAGAAAAGTGCTAAAAATTCCCATTATGGTGGTGGATTTGTCCATTTTTCCTCAGGGCGATATCAATTTTTGCACGTATATTTTGAGGCTGTTTCTAACAGCAAAAAAGCTGGGAATCATCATATCTACAAGGGAAATTGAATCTTCTATGATTATGTAGTGACCTTCTTTATCTCTAATAATTACTATCTCTAATAAAAATTTGTTTTAAAGTCTATTTCATTTGATATCAATATAGTTATACCAGCTTTCTTTTAGTCAGTATTAGACTGGTATATCTTTTTCTACTCTTCAACTTTCAATGTCCTTATGCTTTAGGTGTTTCTTATAAGCAGCTTAGCGATAACTTTTCTTAAGCCAGCCGTTGCTTGTCTTCTAATTTAAGAATTTAGTACACTTACATTCACTATGATAAGTAATAAATTTGAATTTATTTCTACAATTGCATTTTAGGATATTTAGCCCATTAGTTCTTTTTTTTCTCCCTCCATCTCCCTCCCTATTTTTTAACCATCTTCTGGATTGACTGTTTTACTTGTTCTTATTTCATTTACTCAGAAGTTTAAATACCACCTGTATACCAATGATGTCAAAATTTTTACCTCAAGCCCAGACCTCTACCATGAACTAACTACAGACTCCTAAATTCAGCTGCCTATTAGACATATCCAGTTGAATGTCTAATATGCATCTTATAAACACAATAAACCCTCCCCTCCCCCAACTATTAAATTTCCTCCCCAGAATATGCTCCTCTTGCATTCTTCCACTCCTCAGTTAATGGTAACCCCATCCTTCCAATGTTCCCATCAAAATAGAGTCAACCTTGATTCTTCTCCCTCATACCCCTTCCTTTTCATCAGTAAATCCATGTCTCCACCTTCAAAATACATGTAGAATCCAACAATTTTTCACCACCTCCACTACTACACTGATCCAAGTATGATCTTAAATGCAGGGGATCAAAGACAGAAGTTCTGGAACAGTCTATTCTCAACACACAGCCAGAGCAAGCCTTTTAAAACTTAAGTCTTTTCAGGTCACTCCTTAGCTTAAAACATCCCAGATTCTCTTTTCACTCAAAGTAGAAGTGAAAATTCTCTGTCACTTGGACTCCTACCACTTCTGTGACATCATCTCCTAGAACTCATCTTGTCCACTCAGCTCCAGAGACACTAACATTCTTGCTCTCCCATTATCTTGCAAAGTATGATGTTGCCTCCAGGCTCCATTCTTGCTTACCTCTCTGCCTAAAACACTCTTCCCCAGGTATCCACAAGGGAAGCTCACTTCTTCCAGTGAACTTCTTCAGGACTAGTTCACTTCTTCCAGGGCTCTACTTATTTATCTCCTTCTCAGAGAGGTCTTCCCTCTTCACCATATATGAAACAGCAATCCTCCACGCCAGCCACAAGAACTCATTCTTCTTGCCCAGTTTTATCTGGATTCAGAGCATTCATCTGACACAGTACACATTTACGTTAATTTCTTTTTTCACTGCCTCCCCTACCCCCATGCCTATGGAGGCTCCACAAGAGCAGGTGATTTCTGTCTTACTTACTGCTGTATTCCCAGATCCTAGAATAGTACCTAGCCCATGACAGGCTCTCCTCCAAGAAATCTGATGAATAAATAAATGAATAAATGAAAGAAATCCATGTGTTTTCTTTATAGCTGGACCCTAATGAAGACAGTTTATAGTAGGAATTTTAAAACTCATGAATATTGGCTGTCTACTTAGCATCTACCGCCCTCCTCCCACTTCCTAAAGGTGGCCTTATTTTTGTTCTGTTGTCTGCCTCTACCGCCCCCCCAATTCCATGTACTTTGAAAGAAGTTAAATCCATTCCCATAGCAAATCAGCATAGTTTCTTCCCCTGAGAAGTCAAATCAAGATCAATCTGAGGGTTCCAGCTTGGATTTGGGCAAAAGTGTTCTCTTCTCTTCATTTCAACATGGTCATACACGGATAGGAGGCCCTGAACTACTGAAGCTTCAGGCTACCAAGCTGGATGAAGGTGGCATATAGAAGACAGTGAAGCCAAAGGAATTTCATAACAGCCCAGAATCACTGAATTGGAGCAATCCTAACTACCTTGTAGTTTAAGTCAACTTGAATCAATTTTTCCGTAACCTGAAGCTGAGAGATTCCCATCTGATGCTTATTATCTACTAGATGATGTATTACAAATGATAACAAATGGGTCAGATTCACTCTACATCTGTTCTCAAGGAATGGGATCTTCATTGGTGAGGGCATTGGTTAGCCCTAATTATTACAGGGAATTTCTAGCCAAGGTTTAGCATGGGAGAGAACCAAATAAGGTTCAGGAACATAATCTTCTTGTTATGACTACCTTCATAGCTTCTAAAACTTTAATAGCAACACTAAATTCTCAAATACTTTTAGCTTAGATTTCTTCATCCTGGATCTGAAACCATCTTTTATCCAATTAAACATAAAATTTCAATCTATAAAAACTTACAGGGACTTACAGTTTCTGGTTCCACATACAAGGAGCTTGGAAGTTGTCACTCTGTCCTAACAACAAGTAAAAAGCTGAATAGACTGAATCAACAACTCTTCTAGGATCTGAAAGAGAGGTGAGGAGGACACAGGGCAAACCACTGCTCCCAAGACTGAAGAAACAAACGGGCAGATACAGAGAATCACAACATACCAGAGCAGAGACTCAGGGGCAGTGGAAACCACTGCCAGGGTCAGAAAACCTGAACTGTAATTGATGAACTGCTGGAGGCTCAGTAGGAACAACTCTGAGGGTTAAAAACTCTAGGGGTACCCCACAGTTTTCTGAGATTTACCTCCAAGAGCCTAACCAGCTTCTCAAAATAAATACTGGTGAAAAATCCCCTCCTCCTTCTGACAGAGGAAGGGGCAAAGAAACCATTTTGAAATACCAGAGCACTCTATTCTTAACAAGGCCTGACTTCAGGGAAAACTGATAAACCAAAGCCTAATTGACCTGGAGGAAGGGAAATACCAAACTCCAGCCCACTCTAGTCATCCAGTCCCACCTAAGGGGGCAAAAAAACCCTGAGAAACACTTGTGAAGTTCACAGTTCAGAGGCATAGGCTCACTAAAAGCCTGAGAACTAATCATAGCACAATAGAACACTTCCCCTCCCCGCAGCACCTTACCACATTACTAAAGGCCTATTCACAGCCTTTACCCAGTACATCATGTCAGGCTATCAAGAAAATATTAAAAGGCATACCAAATCACAAAAACACAATTTAAAGAGACAGACCAAGCACCAGAACCAGACGTAGCAGACATGTTGGAATTATAAACCAGGAATTTGAAACAAATTGTTAAGGGCTATAATGAATAAAGCAGACAGCATGAAAGGGCTCCAATGAATAAAGCAGACAGCATGCAAGAACAGATGGGCAATGCAAGCAGAGATGGAAACCCTAAGAAAGAAACAAAAAAGAGATGCTAGAGATCAAAAACTTTGTAAAAGAAATGAACACTGGCTTTGATGATCTTCTCAGTAGACAGGACAGAGCTGAGGAAGCAATCTCTGAGCTTGAGGATGTCACAATAGATTCCAAAGCTGAAAAAGGGAACAAAGACTGAAAAACAAAAAACAAAAACAAAAACACCAACATCAAAGGACTGAGGGACAACTACAAAAGGTATAATCTGGAACAATTATGACTGAGAATTTCCCCAGATTTATGTCAGACACCAAACCACAGATCCAGAAAGCTCAGCGAAAACCAGGCAGAGAACACCAAGAACACCAATGCAAAAACCAAGCAACCAACAAATAAAAAAAAAACCACCTAGGCATATTTTCAAGCTACCAAAAGTCAAACATAAATTCTGAAAGAAGCCAGAGGAAAAATACATCTTACCTATAAAAGAACAAAGATAAGAATTACATCTGACATCTCCTCAGAAACCATGCAAGCAAGGAGTGGAGTGAAATATTTAAAGTGTTGAGAGAAAAAGAATACCAAACCTAGAATTCTGTACCTGTGAAATTATCCTTCAAAAGCGAAGGAGAAATAAAAACTTTATCAGAGGGGCTTCCCTGGTGGCGCAGTGGTTAAGAATCTGCCTGCCAATGCAGGGGGCATGGGTTCGAGCCCTGGTCCAGGAAGATCCCACATGCCGCGGAGCAACTAAGCCCGTGCGCCACAACTACTAAGCCTGCGCCTCTCTAGAGCCCATGAGCCACAACTACTGAGCCCGCGCGCCTAGAGCCAGTGCTCTGCAACAAAAGAAGCCACTGCAATGAGAAGCCCATGCACCGCAACGAAGAGTAGCCCCCACTTGCTGCAACTAGAGAAAGCCCACACGCAGCAACGAAGACCCAACGCAGCCAAAATAAAAATAAAATAAATAAATTTATTAAAAAAAAAACTTTATCAGATAAACAAAAACTGAGGAAATGTGTTGCCAACAGACTTGCCCTGCAAGAAATATTAAAAAAAAAAAAAAGTTCTTTAGAGGGAAGGAAAATTATAGTCAGAAACTTGTATCTACATAAAGAAAGTGCATCAAAGAAGAATAAGTGAAGGTAAAATAAAAACTTTTACTTTTCTTATTCTTAGTTGACCTAACAGGGAACAATGTGTTCAAAATAATAATAATATTTGATTATGTTTACCTATGGATATATCTTACATATATATGTGTATGTGTGCCTATATATGTATAAACATATATGAGAAACAATTAATAGCTATTACACAGGATGGAAGGGAAGAACTAGAATTATTTTGTTATTATAATGTATCACACTACCCATAAAGCAGTATTATTTGAAAGTGGACTTAGATTAACCATAAATGTATATTGCAATCTCTAGAGCAACAACAAAAAAAAAGTAAAAAAGGAAATATAACTGACATGCTAAGAAATGAGAGAAAATAGAATTACATAAAATGCTCAATGCCTCTTGAAAACAAAAGTCAAAAAAGAGAAGAAGAAATAAAAAGGAACAAGGGCAACAAATAGAAAACAGTAACTAATATGGTAGATATTAATTCAACTATATCAATGATCACTCTGAATATCAATGTCTAAATGCAGCAATAAAAAGACAGAGATCGTCAGAGCTGATAGAAAAAAAACACTGAACTACATATGACTACAAGAAATCCACTTTAAATATAAACACACATATAAATTAAAAGTAAATGGATAGAGAAAAACATACCATGCTAACACTAATCGAAAGAAAGCAAGAATAGCTATATTAATTTCAGACACACATACTTCAAAGCCAAGAAACCTATCAGCAATAAAGAAGGACATTACATAATGATAAAGGGGTCAAATCTCCAAGAACACATACCAATCCTTAACACATATAACAACCAAGCATCAAACTACGTGAGGCAAAAACTGACAGAACTGCAAGGAAAAACAGAAGAATCCATTATCATAATTAAAAGTTCAATATATCTCTATCAGAAATGAACAGATCCAGTAAGCAGAAAACCAGTACAGACGTAATTGAACTCAACAACACCATCAATCAACTGGATATAACTGATATGTATAGCCTACTTCATCCAACAACAGCAGGATACACATTCTTCTGAAGCTCACATGGAACATTCACCAAGATAGGCCCCATTTGGGAACACAAAGCACATCTTAACAAATTTTAAAGAAAAGAAATCATACAATGTCTACTCTCAGTCCACAAGAGAATTCAACAAGAAATCAAGAACAGAAAAATAACTGGAAAATCCCAAAACACTCAGAGATTAAACAACACACTTCTAAATAACACGAGTCAAAGAAAAAATCTCAAGCACTACAGAATTTTAAAAAATATTTCATTCAATAAAAATAAGTGAATAAATAAAAGAAATCTCAAGAGAAATTATAAAATATTTTGAAGTAAATGAAAATGAAAACACAATTCATCGAAATCTGTGGTATACAGAAAAAGCAGTGCTTAGAGGAAAATTTATAAACCACTAAATGCATATGTTATGAAAGAATATCTAAAATCAATACACTAGAAAAAGAGCAAATCAAATCCAAAGTAAGCAGAAGAAAGAAATAATAATAAAACAGAAATTATGAAATTGAAAACAAAAAACAACAGAGAAAATCAACAACAGAGGAGGTCTGGGCAAGATGGCGGAAGAGTAAGACGCAGAGATCACCTTCCTCCCCACAGATACATCAGAAATACATCTACACGTGGAACTGCTCCTACAGAACACCCACTGAACGCTGGCAGAAGACGACAGACCTCCCAAAAGGCAAGAAACTCCCCACGTACTTGGGTAGGGCAAAAGAAAAAAGAAAAAACAGAGACAAAAGAATAGGGACGGGACCTGCACCAGTGGGAGGGAGCTGTGAAGGAGGAAAGGTTTCCACACTAGGAAGCCCCTTCGCGGGCGGAGACTGCGGGTGGCAGAGGGGGGGAAGCTTCAGAGCCACGGAGGAGAGCGCAGCCACAGGGTTGCGGAGGGCAAAGCGGAGAGACTCCCGCACAGAGGATCGGTGCCGAGCAGCACTCACCAGCCCGAGAGGCCTGTCTGCTCACCCGCCGGGGCGGGCGGGGGCTGGGAGCTGAGGCTCCGGCTTCGGTCAGATCGCAGGGAGAGGACTGGGGTTGGCGGCGTGAACACAGCCTGAAGGGGTTAGCGCACCACAGCTAGCCGGGAGGGAGTCCAGGAAAAAGTCTGCAGCTGCCAAAGAGGCAAGAGACTTTTTCTTGCCTCTTTGTTTCGTGGTGCGCAAGGAAAGGGGATTCAGAGTGCCGCCTAAACGAGCTCCAGAGACGCCTAAACGAGCTCCAGAAACGGGCGCGAGCCACGGCTATCAGCGCGGACCCCAGAGACGGGAATGAGACGCTAAGGCTGCTGCTGCCGCCACCAAGAAGCCTGTGTGCAAGCACAGGTCACTCTCCACACCACCCCTCCCGGGAGCCGGTGCAGCCCGCCACTGCCAGGCTCCCGTGATCCAGGGACAACTTCCCCGGGAGAACACACGGCGCGCCTCAGGCTGCTGTAACGTCACGCCGGCCTCTGCCGCCGAAGGCTCGCCCCGCATCCATATCCCTCCCTCCCCCCGGCCTGAGTGAGCCAGAGCCCCCAAAGCAGCTGCTCCTTTAACCCCATCCTGTGTGAGCGAAGAACAGACGCCCTCAGGCGACCTACACGCAGAGGCGGGTCCAAATCCAAAGCTGAACCCCGGGAGCTGTACGAACAAAGAAGAGAAAGGGAAATTTCTCCCAGCAGCCTCAGAAGCAGCGGATTAAAGCTCCACAAACAACTTGATGTACCTGCATCTGTTGAATACCTGAATAGACAACGAATCATCCCAAATTCAGGAGGTGGACTTTGGGAGCAGGATATATTAATTTTTCCCCTTTTCCTCTTTTTGTGAGTGTATATGTGTATGCTTCTGGGTGAGATTTTGTCTGTATAGCTTTGCTTTCACCATTTGTCCTAGGGGTCAGTCCGTCCGTTTTTTTTTTTTTTATTCAAAAAATTTTTTTTCTTAATAAATTTTTTCTTAATAATTTTTTCCTTATTTTTTATTTTAAAAAATTAAAAAATTTTTTTCTTAATAATTTTTTTTATTTTTTATTTTAAAAAATTAAAAAAAATTTTTCTTAATTTTTTTATTTTTTATTTTAAAAAATTTTAAAAATTTTTTTATATTAAATTTTTTCGTAATAATTTTTTTCTTTATTATAAAAAATTTAAAAATTTATTTTAAAAATTTAAAAAAATTTTTTTTCTTAATTTCTTCTTAATTTCTTTCTTATTTTTTATTATACTAGCTTTATTTTATTTTATTTCATTTTATTTTATCCTCTTTCTTTCTTTCTTTCTATTTTTTCTCCCTTTTATTCTAAGCCGTGTAGATGAAAGGCTCTTGGTGCTCCAGCCAGGCATCAGGGCTGTGCCTCTGAGGTGGGAGAGCCAACTTCAGGACACTGGTCCACAAGAGACCTCCCAGCTCCACGTAATACCAAATGGTGAAAATCTCTCAGAGATCTCCATCTCAACATCAAAACCCAGCTTCACTCAACGACCAGCAAACTACAGTGCTGGACACCCTATGCCAAACAACTAGCAAGACAGGAACACAGCCCCATCCATTAGCAGAGAGGCTGCCTAAAATCATAATAAGGCCACAGACACCCCAAAACACACCACCAGACGTGGACCTGCCCACCAGGGAGACAAGATCCAGCCTCATCCACCAGAACACAGGCACTAGTCCCCTCCACCAGGAAGCCTACACAACCCACTGAACCACCCTTAGCCACTGGGGACAGATACCAAAAACAACGGGAACTACGAACCTGCAGCCTGTGAAAAGGAGACCCCAAACACAGTAAGATAAGCAAAATGAGAAGACAGAAAAACACACAGCAAATGAAGGAGCAGGGTCAAAACACACCAGACCTAACAAATGAAGAGGAAATAGGCAGTCTACCTGAAAAAGAATTCAGAATAATGATAGTAAAGATGATCCAAAATCTTGGAAATAGAATACACAAAATGCAAGAATCATTTAACAAGGACGCAGAAGAACTAAAGAGGAACCAAGCAACGATGAAAAACACAATAAATGAAATTAAAAATACTCTAGAAGGGAACAATAGCAGAATAACTGAGGCAGAAGAACGGGTAAGTGACCTGGAAGATAAAATAGTGGAAATAACTACTGCAGAGCAGAATAAAGAAAAAAGAATGAAAACAACTGAGGACAGTCTCAGAGACCTCTGGGACAACATTAAATGCACCAACATTCAAATTATGGGGTCCCAGAAGAAGAAGAGAAAAAGAAAGGGACTGAGAAAATATTTGAAGAGATTATAGTTGAAAACTTCCCTAATATGGGAAAGGAAATAGTTAATCAACTCCTGGAGCACAGAGAGTCCCGTACAGGATAAATCCCAGGAGAAACACGCCAAGACACATATTAATCAAACTATCAAAAATTAAATATAAAGAAAACATATTAAAAGCAGCAAGGGAAAAACAACAAATAACACACAAGGGAATCCCCATAAGGTTAACAGCTGATCTTTCAGCAGAAACTCTGCAAGCCAGAAGGGAGTGGCAGGATATACTTAAAGTGATGAAGGAGAAAAACCTACAACAAGATTACTCTACCCAGCAAGGATCTCATTCAGATTTGATGGAGAAATTAAAACCTTTACAGACAAGCAAAAGCTGAGAGAGTTCAGCACCACCAAACCAGCTTTACAACAAATGCTAAAGGAACTTCTCTAGACAAGAAACACAAGAGAAGGAAATCACCTACAGTAACAAACCCAAAACATTTAAGAAAATGGGAATAGGAACATACATATCAATAATTACCTAAACCGTAAATGGATTAAATGCTCCCACCAAAAGACACAGACTGGCTGAATGGATACAAAAACAAGACCCGTATATATGCTGTCTACAAGAGACCCACTTCAGACCTAGGGACACATACAGACTGAAAGTGAGGGGATGGAAAAAGATATTCCATGCAAATAGAAATCAAAAGAAAGCTGGAGTAACAATTCTCATATCAGACAAAATAGACTTTAAAATAAAGACTATTACAAGAGACAAAGAAGGACACTATATAATGATCAAGGGATCGATCCAAGAAGGAGGTATAACAATTGTACATATTTAGGCACCCAACATAGGAGCACCTCAATACATAAGGCAAATACTAACAGCCATAAAAGGGGAAATCGACAGCAACACAATCATAGTAGGGGACTTTAACACCCCACTTTCACCAATGGACAGATCATCCAAAATGAAAATAAATAAGGAAACACAAGCTTTAAATGGTACATTAAACAAGATGGACTTAATTGATATTTATAGGACATTCCACCCAAAAACAACAGAATACACATTTTTCTCAAGTGCTCATGGAACATTCTCCAGGATAGATCATATCTTGGGTCACAAATCAAGCCTTGGTAAATTTAAGAAAATTGAAATCGTATCAAGTATTTTTTCTGACCACAACGCTATGAGACTAGATAGCAATTACAGGAAAAGATCTGTAAAAAATACAAACACATGGAGGCTACACAATACACTACTTAAAAACGAAGTGATCACTGAAGAAATCAAAGGGGAAATCAAAAAATACCTAGAAACAAGTGACAATGGAGACACGATGACCCAAAACCTATGGGATGCAGCAAAAGCAGTTCTAAAGGGAAGTTTATAGCAATACAAGCCTACATCAAGAAACAGGAAGCATCTCGAATAAACAACCTAACCTTGCACCTAAAGCAATTAGAGAAAGAAGAACAAACAAAACCTTGTTAGCAGAAGGAAAGAAATCATAAAGATCAGATCAGAAATAAATGAAAAAGAAATGAAGGAAACAATAGCAAAGATCAATAAAACTAAAAGCTGGTTCTTTGAGAAGATAAACAAAATTGATAAACCATTAGCCAGACTCATCAAGAGAAAAAGGGAGAAGACTCAAATCAATAGAATTAGAAATGAAAAAGGAGAAGTAACAACTGACACTGCAGAAATACAAATGATCAAGAGAGATTACTACAAGCAACTCTATGCCAATAAAATGGACAACCTGGAAGAAATTGACAAATTCTTAGAAATGCACAACCTTCCGAGACTGAACCAGGAAGAAATAGAAAATATGAACAGACCAATCACAAGCACTGAAATTGAAACTGTGATTAAAAATCTTCCAACACACAAAAGCCCAGGACCAGATGGCTTCACAGGCGAATTCTATCAAACATTTAGAGAAGAGCTAACACCTATCCTTCTCAAACTCTTCCAAAATATTGCAGAGGGAGGAACACTCCCCAACTCATTCTATGAGGCCACCATCACCCTGATACCAAAACCAGACAAAGATGTCACAAAGAAAGAAAACTACAGGCCAATATCACTGATGAACATAGATGCAAAAATCCTCAACAAAATACTAGCAAACAGAATCCAACAGCACATTAAAAGGATCATACACCATGATCAAGTGGGGTTTATTCCAGGAATGCAAGGATTCTTCAATATACGCAAATCAATCAACATGATACACCATATTAACAAATTGAAGGAGAAAAACCATATGATCAGCTCAATAGATGAGAGAAAGCTTTCGACAAAATTCAATACCCATTTATGATAAAAGCCCTGCAGAAAGTAGGCATAGAGGGAACTTCCCTCAACATAATAAAGGCCATATATGACAAACCCACAGCCAACACTGCCCTCAATGGTGAAAAACTGAAAGCATTTCCACTAAGATCAGGTACAAGACAAGGTTGCCCACTCTCACCACTATTATTCAACATAGTTTTGGAAGTGTTAGCCACAGCAATCAGAGAAGAAAAAGAAATAAAAGGAATCCAAATCGGAAAAGAAGAAGTAAAGCTGTCACTGTTTGCAGATGACATGATACTATACATAGAGAATCCTAAAGATGTTACCAGAAAACTACTAGAACTAGTCAATGAATTTGGTAAAGTAGCAGGATACAAAATTAATGCACAGAAATCTCTTGCATTCCTATACACTAATGATGAAAAATCTGAAAGTGAAATTAAGAAAACACTCCCGTTTACCATTGCAACAGAAAGAATAAAGTATCTAGGAATAAACCTACCTAAGGAGACAAAAGACCTGTATGCAGAAAATTATAAGACACTGATGAAAGAAATTAAAGATGATACAAATAGATGGAGAGATATACCATGTTCTTGGATTGGAAGAATCAACATTGTGAAAGTGACTCTACTACCCAAAGCAATCTACAGATTCAATGCAATCCCTATCAAACTACCACTGGCATTTTTCACAGAACTAGAACAAAAAATTTCACAATTTGTATGGAAACACAAAAGACCCCGAATAGCCAAAGCAATCTTGAGAACGAAAAATGGAGCTGGAGGAATCAGGCTCCCTGACTTCAGACTATATTACAAAGCTACAGTAATCAAGACAGTTTGGTACTGGCACAAAAACAGAAACATAGATCAATGGAACAGGATAGAAAGACCAGAGATAAACCCACACACATATGGTCACCTTATCTTTGATAAAGGAGGCAAGCATATACAGTGGAGAAAAGACAGCCTCTTCAATAAGTGGTGCTGGGAAAACTGGACAGGTACATGTAAAAGTATGAAATTAGAACACTCCCTAACACCATACACAAAAATAAACTCAAAATGGATTAAAGACCTAAATGTAAGGCCAGACACTATCAAACTCTTAGAGGAAAACATAGGCAGAGCACTCTATGACATAAATCACAGCAAGATCCTTTTTGGCCCACATCCTAGAGAAATGGAAATAAAAACAAAAATAAATACATGGGACCTAATGAAACTTAAAAGCTTTTGCACAGCAAAGGAAAACATAAACAAGACCGAAAGACAACCCTCAGAATGGGAGACAATATTTGCAAATGAAGCAACTGACAAAGGATTAATCTCCAAGATTTACAAGCAGCTCATGCAGCTCAATAACAAAAAAACAAACAACCCAATCCAAAAATGGGCAGAAGACCTAAATAGACATTTCTCCAAAGAAGATATACAGATTGCCAACAGACACATGAAAGAATGCTCAACATCATTAATCATTAGAGAAATGCAAATCAAAACTACAATGAGATATCATCTCACACCAGTCAGAATGGCCATCATCAAAAAATCTAGAAACAATAAATGCTGGAGAGGGTGTGGAGAAAAGGGAACACTCTTGCACTGTTGGTGGGAATGTAAATGGATACAGCCACTATGGAGAACAGTATGGAGGTTCCCTAAAAAACTAAAAATAGAACTACCATACGACCCAGCAATCCCACTCCTGGGCATATTCCCTGAGAAAACCATAATTCAAAAAGAGTCATGTACCAAAATGTTCATTGCAGCTCGATTTACAATAGCCAGGACATGGAAGCAACCTAAGTGTCCATCATCAGATGAATGGATAAAGAAGATGTGGTACATAGATACAATGGAATATTACTCAGCCATAAAAAGAAACGAAAGGGAGGAATTTGTAGTGAGGTGGATGGACCTAGAGACTGTCATACAGAGTGAAGTAAGTCAGAAAGAGTAAAACAAATACAGTATGCTAACACATATATATGGAATCTAAGGGGAAAAAAAAAAGGTCATGAAGAACCTATTGGCAAGACGGGAATAAAGACACAGACCTACTAGAGAATGGACTGAGGATATGGGGAGGGGGAAGGTTAAGATGTGACAGGGTGAGAGAGTGGCATGGACATATATACACTACCAAATGTAAAATAGATAGCTAGTGGGAAGCAGCCGCATAGCACAGGGAGATCAGCTCGGTGCTTTGTGACCACCTAGAGGGGTGGGATAGGGAGGGTGGGAGGGAGGGAGACGCAAGAGAGAAGAGATATGGGAACATATGTATATGTATAACTGATTCACTTTGTTATAAAGCAGAAACTAACACACCATTGTAAAGCAATTATACTCCAATAAAGATGTTAAAAAAAAAAAATCAACAACAACAAAAAAAGCTGGTTCCTTAAGATCAATATAATAAATAAGCTTCTAGCCATACTTATGAAGGAAAAAGGAAAGAGGACACAAATGATTTTTAGTATCAGAAATGAAAGAGGTGACACTGCTACAGATTCCACAGATGTAAAAGAATAACAAAAAAGAATACTATGAACAATTCTATGCCCACAAATTTGATAAGCTATATGAAATGAACCAATTCCTTTAAAGATGCAAACTGCCCAAACTCACACAAGAAGAAACAGATAATCTGAATGTGACTATGTCTATTTAAAAAATTGAATCATAAATAACCTTCCAAAACAGAAAGCACCAGGTCCAGAAGGGTTCAGTGGTAAATTTCTATGAAAAATTTTAGGAAGAAATTACAGTTGACCCTTGAACAACACAGAGGTTAATCTGTGTATAATTTATAGTCAGCTCTCTGGACCCACAGTTCTTATGCATCCATGGATTCAACCAACCACGGACCACATAGGGCTTTACTATTTACTACTGAAAAATATCTGTGTATAAGTGGATCTGTACAGTTCAAACCCGTGTTGTTCAAGGGTTAACTGTATTCCAATTTTCTACAATCTCTTTCAGAGTACAGAAGCATAAGGAATACTTCCTAACTCATTCTATGAGACCAGCAACACCTTAATACCAAAACCAGAAGGACATTACAAGAAAACTACAAACCCGTATCTCTCATGAACACAGATGCAAACATCCTCAACAAAGTATTAGCAAATTGAAACCAACAGTGTATAAAAAGAATTAAACAACCCAACTAAGTGGGATTTATCCCAGGTGTACTAGGCTGATCAGCACTCAAAAATCAATTAAAAGAATCCATTACATCAGCAGGCTTAAAAAAAAAATTACATGATCATATTAATAAATGCAAGAAAAGCATTTGACAAAATTTAATACCCATTCATGATACCCAATCTCAATAAACTAGGAATACAAGAGAACTTCCTCAACTTGATAAAGAATATTTATTAAACACCTACAGCTAACATCATAATTAAAGATGAGACACTAGAAGTTTCTACACTACGATCAGGTAAAAGGCACTCCTTTTCAATGTCATACTGGAAGTCCTTATTAATGCAATAAGGCAGGAAAAGGAAATAAAAGGTAATACAGACCGGGAAGGAAGACATAAAACTGTCATTGTTCAGATGATACGATTGTCTACTATGCAGAAAATCCAAAATAATCAACAAAAAAATTCCTGGAACTAATAAGCAATTATACCAAGGTTGCAGAATTCAGGGTTAATATATAAAAATCAACTGCTTTTCTATAATCAACAATAAACAGGTGAAATTTGAAATTAAAAATGCTTACATCAGCATCTCAAAAAATGAAACACTTAGATATAAATCTAACAAAATATGTACAAGATCCACACAAGGAAAACTACAAAACTTATGAAAAAAAATCAAAGAAGAACTAAATAAGCAGAGAGATATTCCACGTTCATGGATAGGACGACTCAGTATGGTTAAGATGTCAGTTTTCCCCAATTTGATCTATAAATTCAATGTACAGATATGACATCAAAGGCACAATCCTTGAAAGAAATAATGGATAAGCTGGACTTCATTAAAACGAAAAATTTACGCTATGCAAAAAACAAAGTCAAGAGAATGAGAAGACAAGCAACAGACTGCGACAAACTATTTGCAAAAGACACATCTGATAAAGGAATATTATCTAAAATATACAAAGAACTCTTAAAACTCAACAATAAGAAAAAACAATTCATTTAAAAACTGAGCCAAAAACCTTGACACCTCACCAAAGAAGATATGTACATGGTAAATAAGCCTATGACAAGATGCTCCACATATATGTCATCATAGAAATGCAAATTAAAACAACAGAAATACCACTACACACTCATTAGAATAGCCAAAATCTGGAACACTGACAACACCAAATGTTGGCGAGGATGTAGAGCAACAGAAATTCTTTCATTGCCAGTAGGAAGGCAAAATGGTACAGCCACTTCGGAAGACAGTTTGGCAAATTCTTATAAAACTAAACAGACTCTCATCATACGATCCAGCAATCGTGCTCCTTGGCAGTTACCCAAAGGAGTTGAAAACTATGTCCACTTAAAAATCTGCACACAGTTGTGTACAGTAGCTTTATTCACAATCACCAACACTTGGAAGCAACCCAGGTGTCCTTCAGTAGGTAAATGGATAAACAAATTGTGATACGTCTATACAGTGGAATATTATTCAGCAATAAAAAGAAATGAGCTATCAAGGCGTGAAACGACATGAAGAAAAGTCAATAAATAGTACTAAGTGAAAGAAGACAATCTGAAAAAGCTGCATACTGTATGATAACAGCTATAGGACACTCTGGGAAAGGTAAAAGCATGAAGACAGTAGAAAGATCAGCAGTTGTGAGGGTGAAGGGGATGAATAGGCAGAGCACAGAGGACTTTTAGGGCAGTGAAAATACTATGTATGATACTATAATGGTGGATACATTTCATTTTACATCTGTCTAAGCCCATAGAATGCACAACACCAAGAGTAAACCCTTGTGTAAAGTTACTCACTTGTAACCATGTAGGTTAATCAATTGTAACAAATGTACCACTCAGGTGGAGGATGTTGCTAATGAGAGAGGCTATTCATAAGTGGAGGCAGGGGGTATATTGGAAATCTCTGTACTTTCCCCTCAATTTTGCTGTGAACCCAAAACTGCTCTAAAAAAATATTTAGTTTTTTAAAATCTATATAGAAAATTTTCCTCAAAGTCATTTATAGCAACTCCCCATTTAAAGAAAAGGATTTTATCAGAATTCAAGGCTCTAATAAACAGGGCTTCATTCTTCCTCACAGCGAAGTGTCCTTTCACCAACCAAAACCCAAAACCTCCATTCTGCCCAGCATCCCAGGACCCCTGGCTTGCTTGAAGACTTCTTTTTTTTTTTTTTTTTTTTTTTAAGCTGCACTGCATGGCATGTGGGATATTAGCTCCCCCACCAGGGATGGAACCCGCGCCCCCTACAGTGGAAGCACGGTGTCTTAACCACTGGACCATTAGGGAAGTCCTTGAAGGCTTCTCTTCTAAAGTCATGTCACTTCTCCCTCTCAACAGGATCAGGATCAGTTTCATCAGCAAGCAAACTGGGAGAGTATCTCCATCTTGAGAAAGTCTCATTAACCCACTTCTAGCTATCACGACACTTCTACGAACTAATACGGAATGATTTCTAGGATATATTGTTAACTGAAAAAAAGTAAAGTGCAAAAGAGTACGTATAGAATCCTACTTGTACAAGAATGGAAACAGGTAAACAAGTACATCCTTAATTTTGCAACAAGAAACATGATGGATAAACTAGAAACTAATGAGATTCATTAACACCCTCAAGGGTGGGAATCGGAAGGGATTAGAGGGAGGAAGTGGGTAGTGACACTTCCATGAATAGTTTTGACTTTTGAAATTGTTTTGATACTTCACATACTCAAACAAGAGTGAGGAAATCTAATTTTACTTCATATGAATCAAACATAATTAACTGAAGGGGAAATAACGTAAATAACTTTTCAACACAGTATTTTTACTCTATACCCTCAGTCTAAAGACATAAATACTCTATCAAACTCTGGTTAGAAAGTGTGTTTATCACAGTGGTATGGATCAGCAATTTTGAAACTATTTTCTGCATTACAAGAGGACTGAGCAAATGAGTAAATATACTGCATATAATACATATACAGAATGGGAGAGAATGAGAATGAATCCTGTGGTGAATTGGAAATGGAGTTATCAGTATGAACTCATGGCTTTCAATATATAAATACAGACCTTGACATAAGTATGTGTGTATATATATATATAAAATCTAATTTATTTATCTACATATTTCTTAGCTCTGCCCAGTAAAAGGGCCAAGAAGCAGACACCCAAGGAACAATGAGCATGTTTAGCCCCAGATGTTGGTTCTTAAATAGCATTCCCCATTAGAGGAACTGGAGACTTCCATCTCTGACTATGGTGGAGTGAGTGGTACTGGACTACTAGCCCTTCTTCGTTCACTATATATGAAATATCTTTCAGATGTTGATCAACAGGTAGTGACAGACTGATCTGGGAGCCCACTGACTGTTCCAGCTTTCTTTCTGAAGGCACTTTACAGGCTGGGGTGCAAGGCAGGGAGATCTAAACAGAACAACACTGGTCTTGCTGATACATGGACATGAGAGGGCAGGGGAGGCTGGGTGGCTGGAATTTGCAGGACAGGGAACCAGAGAGGAGAGAGCCTCTCACAGAGAGAGCTCTAATAATCTGTATGGGGTTCCCTTAAGCTTTAAGCTGAGGCAATTATCATTTCATAGGTAATTATCAAAGAAAGAACATCAACAGGAAGCTGTGGTCTGAACAACTCCTGATGTTCACGTATGACCAGCAAGAAGCAAGAAAATGTACAGAACACCCCAGACATTTAGTAAAGACATCAGAAACTTTAAAAACAAGCCTTAAAAGGGTCAAGCAGATCCTCCAGGAGAATAACTGCCTGCTAGAACAAATCAACACTTTAAGAAAGACACCCAGTAAGGGCTGTCCTATCTGTAGAAAAACAAAACCAATTTACAGAGGTATTTCATAGAATTCAAGAGAAGAGAATGACCAGAGGTTTACAGTTAGGAAGAGATAACTAAGTCTATAATAGTATTATAGATATTTAAAATGAATAAATTATATTGTTACTTAATGTGTTAATCATGTTGGCTTTATTTTTATTTTAGAGAATGTGAAAATACTGACTACCTCCATCTCTCAAATCTTATTTTGCCCCCCAAAGTCCTAAGTTATTCAAATGGAAATTCTAATCAGGAGGTTTCCAGGAACCCTAAACCTCAAAATAATCCTAACTGGTAGTGGCCTTCAAATCTAGCATTCATCCAAATGATGATATCAGTGAAAAAAATATTTGTACAACTGTGAGTTGCAGAGTTGTCTGCAGGATCATTCATCAATCGCACAAGAGAAAAAGGCACTTTTAAAGTATGTTAAGAGACACAACACAGGTCAGGCATCTTAACATCTTCCTGTGGAGCTCAACAGAACTCAGCCTGGCTTCTCCAGCTACAGGTGAGGGGCCAGGTCTCAGGAAATGGACTCAGCCAAGCAGAGGAGAAAAAGGAATCGAGTCTGGACCAGGAGTAAGAATAGTACAGCCTGCAGACCACTCTGCACCCAGTTGTTACTTGGCTCTCAAGCTAAAAACAGTCTACTTTTTTCTAAAGCACTGTAAAAAAAATTTTTTTAATCTTTTTAAATAAAGTATGGCAAAGACTGTAAGAGGTCCACAAAGCCTAAAATATCTGGCTCTTTACTGAAAAACTTTCCCTAACCCTAGTCTAGGCTAACTCTGGCTCCCAAGGGACCCTCTCAGAAAGCAAACTGTGCTGCTAAATATCAATTGCCAGAAGCAGACTGATAAAAATTTAGTTTTCTTTCTAATATTTCCAGCTCTGCCTTTCTAGCTGCTGGTGCTCTACCGAACCTGACCCAGGGTCACGGGCTAATTTTATACTCCCCTGGCCCCTCCCCTGTAGAAGAGGGGCCTTCTACACTGAGGACCTCTTGTGGCCTTCAGTGCCTTCCAATGCCCCCTCCCCACCAAAGGCTGCATGACCTAACTGGGCAGGCCTGGAGAGGGGACTAAGGGAGAACAGCCAAGGCCAGCTGCCTCTTCATCCTATAAGCCACCTGTATATGTACTGAATCCAAAAATAAGCTTGTTTTATTTAATCTTTGCCAATGTTACTTTCTCAACAACCAAAATTTTTCAATTCTTCATCCCATGAACTATTTGTCAATGGACTAGGCACTCTTCTGATAATGGGCACCTGCCCCAATTCCAGGGAATGAGCTTATCTGCAGAAGAAGCAGACTGATAACAAACAAGTAAAAAATAAATTCAGGAACTAAGAAGTACAAAGACGAGGCTAAAATAGGAAAATGTAACAGAGGGTGAGAAGTAAGGAGGGCTGTTTTGGTTAAAATGACAAGGTAACAACTGTCTAAGGAGATGACATTTGAGCAGAGACCAAGCAAAGGGAACACTGAGTAGTCTGAGAGGAGAATGAGCGTTGTCTAACAGAGAACAAGGGCTGCAGGACCAAGTGGGATGGACAAGGGCAAGAAAGGTGAGAGATGAAGCAGGAGAAGGTGAGGCAGCCAGAGCAGCAAGACCTTATACATTTGGTATCAGTTTCCCTACAAATAACTACAAACTTAGTGGAATTATCCTACAGTTCTAGGTCAGAAGTCTAAAATGGGTTGGCAGGGCTGTATTCCTGAGGCTCTAGAGAATGAGTTTCCTTGCCTTTCCCTGCTTCCAGAAGCTGTCCACGTTCCTTGGCTCAGGGCCTCTTCCCTGCAAACTTCTTCCCATTCTCATTTCTCTTCTCAAATTCTAATCCTCCTGCCTCTCTCTTATACAGAAACTGTCTTTATATTGGCCCCACTAGATAATCCAGGATAACCTCTTCATTTCAAGATCTTTTATTTATTCATACCTGTGATGTCCCTTTTGCACTGTAAGATCACGTATACACAGGTTTCAGGGATTAGGACATGGACATCTTTGGGAGTCACTATTCAGCCCATCACACTTCATTTCTGAGAATTATCTCAAGTAGGGGAATGAAGTGATTATTTTTTAGATTACTTGGGCTGCACTGTGGGGAATGTACTATATACAGTGGGGCAAGAAGGGAAGCAGAGAGATGAGTCAGCAGGTTATTACTAACATATACTTCCTGTTTCTTAAAAAGAAAATAATATCTACAGAACATAAAATATTATTTCAGTAGTATTTTTTCAAATGGAAATAAGGTCAGAAATGAATTAGCAACAACCAATAATTATTAGTTCCACAAAAAGGCCATGAGTACTCTGAGTCATTTTTAATGGCATCTCTGGCATGCTGAAATGAAGAAATTAAAATTATAATACTAAAAGTTTGTATTAGGAAAGAAGAACTAAAATCAATGATCTAAGCTTCCACCTTACAAAGCTATAAAATGAGAAGTAAATTTAACCCAAAGCAAATAGAGGAAAGAAAATAATAAAGAAATTAATGAAATAGAAAACAGAAAAGAAAAAAAAAAAAAATCAATGAAACCAAAGCCAATTCTTTGAAAGGATCAAGAAAAATAATAAATGTTTTGACAGAACTTTTAAGAAAAAAGACACAAATTATCAATATCAAAAATGAAAAAGGAGCCATCACTATATTTAGATTCAACAGACATTAAAAGGATAATAAGTAAATATTATGAACAACTTCATGCCAATAAATTTGGAAACTTGGATAAAAGAGATGATTTCCTTAAAAGACATAATTTATCAAAACTTAAAAAGAAATGGATCACTTGAATAGTCCTATATCTACTAAAGAAATTAAATTCATAGTTAAAAATCTTCCCACAAAGAAAACTCCTAGACTAGATTGTTTTGTTGGTGCTTTTTACCAAACAAAGAAATAATACCAATTCTACACAAGTTCTTCCAGCAAAATAGAAGAAACAAAATTGCAACATTTTCCAATTCATTTTATGAGACCAGCAATACCACCAAAAACAGACACAAACATTGCAAGAAAAGAAAGCTACAAACAAATTTCCCTTATGAGCAAAGTTGCAAAATTCCTCAACAAAATTTTGGCAAATCAAATCTGGCAATATATAAAAACAATAATACATCATGATCAAGAAGGGTGCATTCCAGGAATACAAGGTTGTTTCATATTTGAAGATCAATCAATTCACCATATTAAAAGACTGAAAAACGATATGATCATCTTAATAAAAGCAAAAACAAAAAAAGATTTGATAAAATTCAACACCAATTCATGATTTAAAAAACAAACAAAAAAAAACCCTCACAAAATTGGGAATAGAAACTTTTTCACCCTAGGAAAGTACATAAGTGAAGAAACTACAGCTAAATTATACTTAGTGGTGAAAGACTAAATGCCTTCCCCCTAACATTCTCACCACTTTTATTCAACACTGTAATAAAGGTTCTAACTGATGTAATAAGATAAGAATAAAACAAAAGGCCAACATAATGGAAAGGAAGACGTAAAACTGTCTTTTTATTTGCATATGACTTGAATATCTACATAGAAAATCCCAAGGAATCTACAAAAAAAATTCCTAGAACTAAAAAGTGAGTTTAATATGGTTGCAGGATACAGTCAACATATAAAAATCAATTGTATTTCCATAGCCTAGCAATAAAAATCAGGAGTCTAAATTAAGAAAGGTCACTTTACAGTACCATCAAAAATATGCAATATTTAGGAATAAATTTAGCCAAGCATGTTCAAGACTGTACACAGTAATTGAGACAGTGAAGAGCATAGAGAACCTGGGTATAACTCAAACATATATGGTCAACTGATTTTTTTAGAAAGGTCCTAAGATAATTCAATGGATGAAAAGTTAGTCTTCAATAAATGGTGCTGAAAGAATTGGATATACTTTATAATATATAATAAAAATATATTTGGTCTTTGTCATGGGATCCTGGCACAGAGCTCTTAAAACGCTTGGAATTTCCTGAGTGATAGAAGTATTTTTTATTTTTATTCATACTGAGCCCCTTTCAACCATACCTGAGCTTATGTTAATGAGATAACTGCTAGAGGGCCCCTTAATAGTTTTAGGATGGAGGCTGGTCACGAAAAGGACCAAGCCATGATTAGAGGTTGGAACTTTTATCCCTACCCCTCAGTCTCTGGGGAGGGTAGAGGAACCAGAGATTGAGTTCAATCACTAATGGCCAATGATTTAATCAACTGTGGCCAGGTAATGAAACCTACATAAAACCCATTAACAATTGGGTTCAAGAAGCTTCCAGACTGTTGAACACATGTTTGGGAGGGTGTCATGTCCAAGAGGGCATAGAAGCTCCTTAACCTCCTCCAGCCCAATCTTGCCCTATGCATTCTACCATTTTGGATGTTCCTGAGTTGTAGCCTTTATAATAAACCAGTAATAGTAAATAAAGCACTTCCCTGAGGTCTATGAGTCAGTCTAGCAAATCCTATTCCTGACACTAAACGCGGGGGCGGGGGCGGGGGGGAGTCCCCTACACCAATTCACCAATTCTCTGACAACAACTGGATGTCCAACAATTCAACTCAATTCCGATGCTAACGCCCTAAATTAGCATAGACCCTACAGGTTAAAGGCTCAGTCCCATGAGACTTCTTTCACTTTAGATGCCAGTTATAAGTCCCAGAGATCACCCATACTTCTGACCAACCAGCTATAAATTCAAGAGTTCCCCACAAACCCCTCATCAGATTCAATAATTCATTAGAATAACTCACAAAACTTAAGAAATCACTTTACTTACATTTACCAGTTTATTATTAAAATACAACTCAGGAACAGCCAAATGGAAGAGATACATGGCACAAGGTACGGGGGAGGAGGGACACAAAGGTTTCACCCTCCCAACACTTCCATGCATTCACCAACTTGGTAATTCCCCCAAACCCCATTGTTTATAGGTTTCTATGGAGTTTTCACTCTATAGGCACAATTGATTAAATCATTGGCCAGTGGTGACTGAACTCATCTTTGGCCCCTCTACTTTCTCGAA